>NC_091015.1:71022529-71075029 GCF_041296385.1 Aphelocoma coerulescens | reverse complement strand
CTGGGATTTGCTGTGACTGAGCAAGAAAATGTTGACGCATTCTCTGATATATCATCAACAAAACTGAAAATGAGATTTGTAGTTTGATAAGGCTTTGTAAGTTTCACCATCTCCCTTAAAAATTTTTGACCATTTCCAGATGCAGGCCTCTGGTCTAGGAGTCTTATTTTTTGAAAATAAAATTCAAGACTGAGTGCTAATTTTGCAGCCCTGTCTCTATTTCACATAGGTAGGTGCCTGACTTGGTGACTGATACAACTGTCCCTGGGCAGGAGAGAAGACCTCTCCTACAATTAGAACATGTCTTGTTGATGGAGTGGGCTAGCATGTACCATTTCCATTTATATGTGCTTGCATGCACAGTTTCCCTAAGGTAACATTTCCTATTATTTTTGGGGATCATAAAACTTCTTCACGTAAGTAAGTGTATTTATTTCAATCTATAAATAAAGCTAAGATTGCTGGCCAAAACTCCAATTGCTCTTTAGAATATATAACCATCACAAAAGTAAAATAATAATAAAGCAAATTAAATTGTTTCATGATTTATTTCCATCATATATAATTTCTATAAATCCACATTTATGACTATAAATTTTACCTGACAGATCCTTTGTAGATTAAATAAGGCCCAAGAGTTGCATAAAGCTACTCCTATTCATTTGTCAGCTTTCACCCCCTGAAGTTGCATTTTTTACCACCCTGTCTTCTTGAAAGTTTACTTTATTGCCTGCCTTCTACATCCTCACCCAACATTTTTCATTTGACTTTCCTTGCTGTTCTGTCTCCAGGCTTCAAACTTCCCATGCTCTTTTCAAACCAAATTCTGCCATTCTTTTAATGTATGCCTTTAATCTGAGGTTCTGAAAGTTCAGAGAAGCTGGGGACAGGAAGAGCTGAGAGAATTCAGTCCATTTATTTGGTGGCAAGAACATGGCAAGAAGGAACCAGCTGGGTCTATGAGGGATTTGTCCTTTTAAGCCTAGAGGTAGCCACAAAAGGATGAACATCCCAGGGCATCAGAGATGCAGATCTACAGCAACATGTCTTTAAACAAGTTGGATATTATGGATACTTTTTGTATAATTTATACAAGCAAGGTGAAGTTTAGGAGCATTTAAGTTCAGGAAGACTGCATTTTCTGTACATTCCCCAGAAAGAGGTGGTGGCCTGGAGGAAAGGATACAGGAAGTATGTGATTTCAAGGAAATTATTGTTCTAGGTTTCTCAGTTTTCTATTCTTCCAAAGATGACATATTCATAATTCCTAAAGACACATTACTGAATGAGTGTGTTATCCATGGAAATAGTAATGCAGGATACTTGATAACTCTAGGAAGCTTTTTCTTCTTTGTCCTTTTTTTTTAATATGAACAGTGATGTAGGAACCTGTGTCTCACCAATTTAATGTGCATGAGATTCTAAGATTGATATAAAAATAATTTTCTCCAATGAATGCTGTGATCTGGCAGTTGTTAGTGTCATGTACTGTACTACTACTAGGACCATCTTATTCATCTAATTTGTCTAATCTAAACTGTCCAGCTCTGTAATGCTGATCAATTGTTACCATTTGGCAAGACTGTGAACATACATTTTCTTCAGCATTGTCTTATATTTGTGCAAAGCTGTGTGAATACTAGGGCTATTGGTAGTCCTTAAACATGCAGACACTGGAAGGTTATGAACCCTGAATTCTTGCTATTGCCACCTTAGGTCTCTGCGGAGAATCTAAGTTTAGAACTTCCTGAATTTCTTGGTATAAAAGTAGAATACTTTTCCCACCAAAATGAACCTCTTCTGATAGACTGGATTATTTTGCCTTACAGATATGAGCCAAGTGCTCACGTGGCTTGTGAGCATCCATCCAACAGACTTTATTCGAATGAGAGATTTTTCAGGAAATGTCACATTTTCAGTGTACACTGGACCTGCTGATCTTTGTCAACTAAAAATAAAATCACAGAATCACAGAACAGTCGGAGCTGGAAGGGACTCATAAGGATCATCAAATCCAACTCTTAACTGAATGGCCCATACAGGGATTGAACCCATGACCATGGTGCTATTAACACCATGCTCTGACCAGCAGAGCTAAGCTAGGGGTCAATAGACCAATTTAAAACACCTTCATGTAAAAGAGGACTCACTACTGGAGTCACATCACCACGACTCTGCAGTTTCCAGTCTTGAGGTACTTCTCACACTTCAGACTGGCCAGATATGGTGTTTTTGCTGCTTTCTGCTTGGCATACTCATAACCCAAAGTGTAAAATCCATCATTAGTCACTGGAAGACTACCCATATACCTACATACATATATATCCCCTATATACACCTATCCATACCCCATGTTGAAAGCTTCTCAAATTGAGTCTTTTATCTACCTTGAGGAAAATTTAGTATTTCTGCTGTACCTGGACAGTGTGTCCAGGACTTGAAAGGAAAACTGGACTCTGTTCCTCACTCCCTGGCTTTGGGTTGCATTACAAAACGTCTTTCATACCTCCATCAGGTGTAATGATGGAAATTTGCAATGATCTTTTGGGACCTGATTGTGAGAAGAGATAAAATGAAGATGTATTGTTATTCCTTATGATCACATAGAACTAAGGGTAGCTAGTTTTTGCTTCTTTGCTTCCTGCCCTCTCCCTCCTGCCTCTTAAAAACCTCTACAGTGCCTGCTTCCTTCACTTTCTTTCACCCTCTCCTTATGTACATATACCTATTCCCTGGTTGAGTTTCTGCATGCCAGTGTGTAAACTAGAATGGACCTTCTCTGCCTAATTTTAACTAGCCTGAAACAGGAGTTCTTAATGGGAGTGCTGACACAACCTTAACTAAAGCAGTGTGAACACATTGCTATAATTTATAGTGTCAGTCTATATTCCAAACAGTTTCTCTATATACTGTATGCTCCACTCAAACAGGAAAAGAAGGCACTGCAGTGAATTATTGTGTAATTAATCATTTGACCATGAGGGACTCATTTACTAATTAAAAACGTAAAAAGAGTAAATTGAAATAACCGGTGACTACTAAATCATGTCTTTTGACGTGTCAGTAGCATTGTAATCTATCATAATGTATCAGTCAGAGACATACAGATCCTACATATTCTGTTACCTTTTATTTCAGAGCTGCCAAAATCATTCATTATACTTCCAGTGCAGTTTCCTAGTGTCATTCATACAACCACCATGGCATGGTAAATTGAGATACGAGATACCACTCAGGCTGATGTATGTGCATAGCAATAGTCAGAAACGTAGGATTCTCTGTTCTGCTGACTGTGCTGACTGTCTCTGAGCATGTCATAGCAGGACAACTCTTCTATGATCTCTGGGCTTAGAAGTCTAGATTTTGGGTCTGTCTAGATATTCCTGTCTTTGGAGCATTTATGGTAGATGGAAGAGACCAGTACCTTTGCTACAGCTGTGTTCATGATCTGGTATACTGGCACAGACCTTCACTGGTAGATTAGGAGCCTTAAGGTGTCTGTGGAACAGATTGAAGTGCTACAGTGCTGAGGACCATCATCTGTGGGGTGGTGTAGAAGAGCTGGTAGGACACTTGAGCCAGAGACACCTTAAACCATCACAAATTACTCTGCACTCCTGAGTATGGCTATCAAGGCCCAGATCTGCGCGGACATTACGTGTTGGGACTTTTTAATCCGCCACAACCTTTGGCAAGAATTCAATTTAGAGGTTTTTAAGTAGTGGTGGAAATTTCTGTGCTGTTTTCTTTTACAGTGGGGATGAGGGAGGGAGGACATAATTTCCTATTATTGGTCTTAACTTTAAAACTTCTGCATTGTTAATTTAGTACTCTGAAACTACTTTGTGGGTAAAAGATGGGGATGCAGCTATGGCCCCAAAAAGGCTGGTAGAGATATGAGAAGTACAGTTCTTATTTGGAAAACAGCTTAACGAAGTTGCAACTTTTATTTTCTCAGATTTGGTCTGTGTTCAGCAGGAAACTAATCTACATCCCATGTTGGTACAAAGATTTTTTAGTATGATTTTATGTAAAATCATTTGAGGGGATAGAGCTGGAGTCTCTTTTCTTGAGAATAATATTGAATTTTTTTGCTTAGCTTTAGTTCGAACGGATCAGTTACTGCATTTGCATACTGATCCATTGAAGAAAATAGATAGTGCTTATAAGTAGTGTGGTTTGTGAGTTCTCTATTGACATTGGAATACAAAGGAAAAAGATAGTATTCCAGTTTAGCTTTCATGTTCCGAGTTGAGCTTCCAGACTTGTACCAGGGATTTTTATTTTCTTAACTGGAGAGACAGATTGACTTCAGGAAGCTGTTGTATGACAATAAATGTGTAGCCTTATTATGATGTTTCCATCAAAACTGCTTCCTTCAGTAAATGTTCAGTAGTCCGGGCATTTCATGATGTTAAAGATTGCAGGTATTAAAGTTTTCATGAAACCTGCTGATTCTTTCCCAAGCTGGGCTCTTTTGCATACTAGAATTATAAAAATTATTTTATTCTTAAACCTTTAATCCATCAATTTATACTAATCTTGAAAGTAGAAGGCAAAGAAACTATATTTTTGCAGTTGAACATTAGGAAACAAGTAATGTTTTTTCATTGAGTGGATAACTGTATTAGACTTTGCTCTGAAGAGAACCCCAAATGCAAAAAAAGCATCAGTTCTTTGCTAGTCCTTAAAATTAGGAGGGGGAGAAATACATTGCGGGGGGAGAAGTTTTATCTGTTTCACAACTATGGCATGATAAATAGTTCTCTTTAGAAGAATCTATCATCATATAAAAATACTGACTGATCATGCATGTTTTTATACTTTTTGAAGACAAGCTTGACATTACTATGGAAAATATTATGCTGTTTAACTTTTAATTCCCCAGGTTTCATGTTTAAAGTCTGTAATAATGGTTTATGTTAGCAAACATGTTGTTTAATAGTTATCTGCTCTCTCCACTTGTCTTTAAATATTGTGATTTAGATAGAACCGTAATGCACAAGAGCAACTTGTCCCCAGAGCATTATTCAGAATATAAATTAAGTGATATTATAACAGAGCCCTCACTTAGCTCAGCATAATGAATATGAAACATCATGTACTAGTGACCAAGGTCATGGTATGAGAATGAATTACTCTATTAACTTCTCTTTTAAGTAGCATTAGAGATAATAAAAGAAGAGATTTAATGGGATTCTGATAATATTATTCATACAAAAGTAGCATACTTTATCTTGCTAAAACAATTAAGATGTTTTGAAGATATTTTACACTTTGGAAATATGATGCTTAGGAGTGTTTATTGCATGTTGCAGAATGCATCAGCATTAGCCAGTAATGCAGATAATCTGATAAAAATCGAAAAGCTGATTTGTATACCATGCTAATTCAGGATCATCTCCTTGGCCCTAGGTACTGTCCAAATGCTCCATAAGATTATGGCAAGCTTTAGTGATATTAGATTAAATTCAGTTCTTTTGCTTATAACTTTTTTTTTCCACAAAAGAAAATTACATTCATCATTCTTGTCTATAAACCCTCTTTAGCTGCCTGCTAAGTAGTATAGAATATCGTATTTTAAGCCTGGTATATTACTTTTTTTTTTTTTATCCAGACATATTTAAGCCTCCTCTGTCAGTTATACAGTATATTATTTCAGGGATAGAAAGTTTTGTTATTATTGTGATACCTCTGTATTTGAATCATAAAGAGACTTAATTGCCATGTGTTCCATGGCATACTCACATGTGTTTGAGGAAAATGTAAGAGCAGCTGATAAGAGATTACTCTTCAGTTTGCAAATGATCCCCATGCATGGAACCTTAATGCTGTATTTGGTTTTCCAGGGTTTGTTTCTCTTTTTATTGGTTTTTGTTTGTGGGTATTGTTTTTGTTTGGGGGGTTTGGGGGGGCTTTTTGAGTTTTTGTTTGGTTTGGGTTTATTAGTTTCATTTCTCAAAAGTTTTTCATTAGATATTTATATACTATTTTAAAAATAATTATATGAGAATAAAATAAGGATGGAAAATTCTGTTTTTTTGGGGGTGAAATCTGCTCTTAAAACATAGAAAAAAGCATAAAGAAATCTTGCCACAACACGAGTGTGGTCAATGGTAGTATATCATGGACAGTTCAACTGTGCTCCAAATCCAAAGTATCCTCAGGATTTTTACAGGAAATTTTTTTTTTAAGGAAAAACAGTGCGAAGGTCAGTGTACCACGGGTCTATTAATCTGCTTGTGAGCACACAGTTTTGGACAGTGCCGTAACCAGTACCAAACCTGATCCTGCTTCCAGAGAAATTCCGAGCATTGACATGAGACTACCCTTTCCTGTTTGTGGGAGAAATGTGGATGTTGAAATTTTCTGCCCTGCTTGTTCCTTTCAATAATATGTCCATATGCACAATGACAGAATTCTCCCTGAACTTCCCATAAACTTCTGAAGTCAGAAGAAATACTATAATTTAGCTTTTTTTGTTGAGAGAAGTAAGGACAAAATTCTTGCCCTCTGTGATTTAGTGTGTAGGAAATCCAAACTTAGAAAACTCTTTAGGGTATTCCGTGTGCTTGCTAACTTGCACTTTTGGAAAGATTGCAAGGTATATGTTCTCCTGAGAGCTCACAACAATGGTTAATTTCCTGACCATTTAAATATACCAAGTATCCACCTTTTTATCTTGGGTCAGGACTTTTTGTGTGCCATTATACTTAAGACTTAATTCAGATTATATAACAGGCTTGGGAATGTTTCCACTCTGCATTTTGGTGAGGTAATGTGGGAACAGGTCCACTCATGTGCATTGTTGGGAATATCTGTTGTCCAGTCAGCTGTTTCCCTACACACAACGCTTCCACTGGTGAAGGGTAGCAGGATAGCCATTTTAGTTTAACTAAGTTTCAAGAGATAGTTTGGTGCATTTATTGCATTTGAAATTGCAGAAAAATTCTGTCCTCTCAGACTCTTGTCAAAAGCTGAGTGCCCTGGGGAAAATGAGCCATTGTAATTAAGACTGTAACTATCTCTTCAAAGCATAAGGTAGAGCCAGGTAAATGAGCATCCTTTTTGCTATTTATACCAGCTTCTTAATTATGCTTAAAGTGACCAAATCAACTTGATCTGGCATCAGTTTTGCAAGTGTAAGTAGACCTAAAGTTTCAAGGGTAAGACCATGTTACACCTCAACTTACAAAATGTGTATGTATGTTATTGAAGCAGATTGAAATATGTTTAATAAGCCGAGGGACATGTGTCCATAGGATTGGTGGAAAAGGAATTAAAGTATTAGTTTCTTATATTTTATGATTAATGTTCTTCTTTGCATAAGACCCGAAAGTCTAGCTAAGATCATGAAAGGCATGTTGGGTTAAATCTTTCTTTGCTATAAAGTATCATCATTATATCTCAGCTAACTCTAACAAAATCCCTAATATCTATGCATGCCTGGAGCCAAAATAGGTCAGCTCATGGACTATTGCATTATATTTTATTATTTAAACTTTAAGTGATTAGTTTAGCACTTAAAAGCTTTGGAAAGAATTAGGTTACTGTTCTTCTCTTTATCCATAAGCAAACTGACATGCAGATGGACACTGAGAAGACTTACTCCATGTTTTCTCACAAGGCTTTTCCCAAAAGTTAAGGGCTGTCATTTTTTTCCATCTGTTAATTTCAGCACATTGTAAAAAATAAACCTACAATGAGGTTATCTTTCCTGATTTTGAAGAGAAGGCCATATTTTGCCTGCAGTCTCAGAACAGATTTTTAAAACATGCACTAAATAAAGGAGAGGGAAAAAAAGCTCTTAATTTTGTCTAGACCTGGATTTAGGTAACAGAAAGCAAATGGGAAATAACCTGATTCCAGCAAAGTCAGAAGGATTTTATTCATCAGGGAGGGTTGTTTTTGTTGTATATACAAGGAACACTTAAGAAAGAGGTGGATATGATTTAATTAATTATGAGCTCTGTTACTTTCTGAGATCTTTTATTCATGCTCATAAAACACAGAAAATGTTGGAATTGAATTATATGCTATGCTACATAGTTAGTTTATTGTTAGGGTGATCTATTCTGCAAGATGATTTTCTAGGGGTTCCACTGAGGCTCACAGTCCTTTAATTTGTTAGATTTTATTTCACAGCTTTATTTTAATTTATGCATCAAAATGGACAATGTGTCAGTCATCTGATGGAGGTGTACAGGATTTTAAAGATACATCTCATTGGGTTAAGATCATAGCTGAACTTTACACCCACCACTGCACTAATGGCAGAGTTGAACATAATCAGAACCTTTATTCACTGTACCACATGAGGGGTCAGGAGCCTGATGTGGGCTGACAGCACAAGTGAGGAAAATATAGAGGTACAGAACTTTTTCTTTTAGGATTTGTTAAAATATCTATAGCCTTTGAAAAGTAACACATTACTAGTTTAATTCTCTTTTCCTTAAACTTAGTACTTGGCATTTATTAATCAACCTGTGACTTATGTGTTGTAGAAATAGGTTATGGAAGTAGGTGGAAAAGCTGCTGGAGTTTTGAAAACCATCTGAACCGAAACTGGTATGTTCAAGGCACTTTAGAGGAAATAGGCACAAAATTTAATTCTCAGGAAGAACAGAGAGGGTGTGGATCACACCAGCCCTTTTAATATAATAGGAAGCAAGTGCCTGTTTTGTCTTAGTCTCTCTTGGGAGTTGAATCAGTGATTAAACCCATTTGAGGACCCTGACTTGCACAGAGACGTGCAGAAAAATAGTCATTTGGAACTTTCATATGCATAAGGGAGCTAACCAAAGTCATCTCAGGATCAGCAGGTTTTAATGCTTCTTGTCTTCATGTTTTCATGCTGCTACAATGCTTAATTTTAATAAGTGGAAATGTTCAACTTTTTTAAACGATCAACTCAGACAGTAGGAGAATGTTGCCTTTATATTTTGTTTACTTATGCATAGAAAGTATAGAGAGCATATAAAAGTGGGGTTTTTTTCCTGTTATTTTGCTATATGTATGTTAGGAAGACCAATATTTTCTTAAATTCTTACTGTTCTCATTTCTTCTGTTTTCATGCCCCTGGTTATTGTATCAGAACAGTAATTTTGTTCTGGTCATGTATCTCAATAATATCCTCCTTGCACCTTTCTCAGATGCAAACAGGATACTACTTAATAAATAATAAGGTCCTATGTAGTTATGCATCATGAGGGAATAAACAAAGAATTAATGACTTTTATCTTTACTGAAATATAAATTTCTGTAATCCATTTCCTATTTTCTATAAATGACTGTCTCATCTGAACAATTATTTCTTGACAAATGTGTAAAATGACAGTTTTAAAATACTTTTTCTAATTATGAGGGAATGTGAAAGTATTTGCTTTTTATATCCTAGTCAGAAACACTTTTGGTGGATAAGTAAACCCAGATAAGGCTAGTAACTTCTAGCTAGACTTGATCTATAGCTCTCATTGAGTCAAGTCTGAAGAAAAATGGTTCAATACCTTAAAAGTAATTAAGACCTTTATCTGAAAAACAGTTATATATGTGCTTAATTTAATGAATGTAAATAATCCAATTGACTCAAATGGGAATATTCATAAGCATTAAGTTAGGCACAATTTGCAGGATCAGGAAGTAAAATCATCCATTTTGTGCCAAGTATTGTGTAAATTTTCTGTGGGCTTCCCATGTGTTTTGGGGACATAGAATAGGTTTTCTGTGTACTAGGAACATCTTGAATCCAGGCTATTCAATTTGGCATCTGCCATTTTCTCTGATTATGGTGAACCGAAGCGTGTGAAATAAGTGTTAAAGCATCAAGATTGTCTCATTTCTGGACCATTCTAAATCCTTGCTCTGATACATGAAAAAGCAAGGTTAGGGTAGTGTCAAACTAGGAATGTATTCCGAGACAGGCTTTTGGACTCTTGTCACATCTATAGAAGTTTTGCTATTGACTGTATGGCTTTATTTTCTCTCTGGGTTTCCTGCTTCGATACACTATCAGCTTTGTAGCTTTCATTCCTTTTTATGTAGAAATAATGGGAAAAGGTACTTAGGTCTGTAGTCCTTAGTTCTCACACACATATCATATATATGAATTCTGTGTTTCAAACTCTTAACTGTATGTTCATTTAATATTTTTTTCTTTTTCTGAAAATGGCCTAAAATTTATTAGCTTGTATGTATTTATATATAGAAAAATATTAAAAAACGCAAGCCTTCAGAAGAACTCAATGATAGGAAAGATTCCTTACACATTTTCTAAATTGCTATAAACTTGCAAATTGAATTAAATTGTTTTGTTTGTTTCATGCATAATTGACAAGGTGACAATTAACTACATGTTACATTATCCTTTGCCTCAGGTATGTAACACTAAATTTGTGTGCTGAGAAAATTAAAGGAATGAAATGGTGTGCCAGAATTCAAAAAGTCAAAGCTAACAAAAAATTACTTACTTTGGCTTCAGCTGTTTCATTTGTATCTGCTCCTACCTGTTAGCCTAGGCATCTGCATTTAGTACTAGTTAGTCTACTTGATTTCTCTGTAGTATTTTGTAAAGGAGTCTTCATATTGGGCAGTAAATAAATAACAAACCTATGTAGATGTTAAAAATCTTAAAATCTATGGTAAAATATCTAAAACACCCAGGAAGGTTGTAAAGTTGAGTTGGAATGAAAGCTGTTTTCTTCCTTTTCTATATTTTAGGTCCTTCATTTGGATGACCATACTGGCAACCCACAGCAGCAACATATCTCTTTCTACACTTAAATTGCAAACAACAGTCTCAGTTTCTATAAATGAGTGAATTGACACAAATGAAATCTTGGGGAAAAATTGTTGAAAATGAAATTAAAAATATCCTCATTAGTCTGCATCAAAATTTTTACAAGTATGGCTGGTAAAGAGGCAGATATAGAACAAGTACCACAGGTGACCAAAATATGAAAATGAAGAAATAAAAAAGCTAATATCCTTAATTTTTTAAAATATATATAAGATTATGTTGTAATTAGATAATAAAAAATATTTCATAAAATGTGTGATCCCAGGAGAATCCACAAGACCCTGATGTCTATCATCATTGATTTGAGTGTTGAGATGTGTCAAGGAGAGACAAGGTCGTGAAGCCAAAGCAATGAGGCAACATGCATAGTTATGGATTTAGAGCAGGCTTTACTGTTATATTCTTGATATTTCTATTAAGAATGGCAAGCACATCGCAGTCTACTGTATTGCTGTCAGAGTCATAACAGTCTTTGCATTCCATCCTTAATTATAATACTTCTTTTTTTCTTGCAGTGAAACAAAACCAGGGATGTTTTCTTTGGAAATGCAAAATAATGCCTTGAAGATTACTTTCTTATCCAATGAAAATTTTTAATCTCTAAATTTTGGGCTATGCATATTTGATTTGATGTTAGTTTTATCTTCTCTTTTAGTTTGCATGATCAACGTGTGTTCCTTGCAGTAGAGTTGCTGGGAAAACTGAGGTATACACCTTTTTTTCCCAAGGAAAGCTAAAGAGATTTGGATGTTTGGCTATACAAATATACAGTTGGAAGTAAAAAAAAAAAAAAAAAAAAGTACTTCTCTTTCCTTAGAGGGCAAACAACATGTGTGTGAAAAGTAAATTGATTGTGTAGCTAATACAAACATTTTGTCTCTTGCCCAGAAATTCCAGGTCTGGAGATGTGATTGAAATTTGTAGGGTGCAGGTTTTTTTAAAGCATTGTCCTTGTGGCCTGATTTGTGGCACTGGCTGTCTGCAGAATACAGATTTAAGCAAAGTTCTTTCCGTGGTGTTACTTCCTGTTGGCAAAGGCAGGCACAAAGGAGAAGGAAGTCATGCCTGCTGCTTCCTGCAGCTTCTTGAGCAGAATATGAACACAGCCATAGGCTCTGCATGGCATAGCTCTGTGTCTGCAGGAGTCTTTGTCCAAGGGAATAAATTCTCTAAACTCTGTATTTCAGCCATTCCGTGATTAACACAGTGGCAACCATAATTTCATCCACAATATTTTACCTGGAAATAAATGAAGCATTTTTTGTTATCTTGGAAGAACAAATGAAGGTTCCGATTTTTTTTTTTTTTTTAATGCAACTCTTTCCTGCTGCAGTTGTACCATTATAATTAGGCAAACCTATAAATTATAATAATTCCCTGTCCTAGTAAGTGGATGGAGACAGACAATTATATAAAAGGATGTATCTATTTCAGGTAGTGCATACATACTTGCATTTAAAGGCCCCTTGAAGGCATACTTCAGGCAAAACCTAGCACCTTTCTAAACAGTTATCATTTTTTAATGAATAGTCAGATTCACTCTTTTTTCCTCTTTATATCAAAACTTAGATCCACAGTGATGAGAATAAAAGAGAACAAATTCTCCATGTCCTTCTCTAAGTATTTTAATTTAGATGAATAAAACTGGTTGTTCTCCAAGCATTCAGACAGTAGAACATCAATGAAAGTGCTTGTGTTAGTGGGAGATCACTCACAACTGTCTCAAATATAAAGTCTAATATACTGTGGAAGGAGATGTAATTTTTCTATTAATACTTTGAAAAATAGTAATTTTCTTAAATAATCTGTTGTGCTGCTGTTTTTCTGAAATAATAATACTGCATTAAAATACTCTGACTCAGATGTAAATAGAAATTATGCTACCGTTCATTTTGGTTGTGTTGAAATTTTTCATTTTGATTTTTTTAATGTTGAATTTAAATATAAAAACCTTCATGATACCTTTTGATTGCATTAACCTGAACAATTTCCAAATTTTGAATTCCTGTCACCACTTCAGTTACAAATAGAATTTTGGAGTCTTTTTCTCCTTTTAAACAGTAGATGGTAACTATATATTTAAATAAAGCTCATATTATTCTAATTCTATTTGCAAATGATGGTAAAGTTAAGTTACATAAAGAAGAAGAAAGTTCCAGTGAAAAAAAAAATAGTAATTCTGAAAGGAAGTTAGTCATTCCCACATTATTCCATAACCTGCAGCCTGGTAATTAAAATAAAATTTAAAAAAAAAAAGTCTTCATAGTCTTCATCTAATAATGTTGTTAAAGACAGACCTATAGAGGACTCAAGTAATTTGCAGCTCTTCAGTAACAGCGCTTCTTTTTTGGAAATATTATTTTTACACCCTTTATTTTCAGTTAATAACAACAAGATGAAATGTCTGGCCTCTTCTGACTCTTGATTATTTTTTGCCCTTTCTTTTCTTGAAAACATAAAGGTTCAATTTTCAGAAAATAGAAAATAAACTTGTATTGTGTTCCTTAATTAGCTATTAGCTTACTGGGAATTGCAATTGGAAGTGCTTTGTTTTTGTTTGCTTGATTTTGAAATTATCAGAAGAGTAATACAGACTGATAACTTAAAAATGCTTTTATAGGTTATCCTCTTTTGTTATGTATGCTTCTCCAAATTTTCCTGACATTTGTTTATTTTCAAAGGAAACTGGTATAATATTTTCATCACCAACTTTGTAAAAGATAAGATAGCATGTTCTGGAAAGCAGGGAACATAAAACGAGTCTTGCCTGAAGTAAGAGAAAAAACAGTTAATTTCAATCCTGATGACAGTTTCTCGGTGAACAATAGTCTCCCAGAATTGACATGAAGAAGTAATGAATGAATGAAAGGAGAACTGAGTCACAGATGCACTTTGCAATCACTTTAGAACATCTACACTCTTCCAGCCAAAATACTATTAATACGTGTGTCAGCACAGTGAGTGAATCTCATAGTGTGAATGCATTGGAACAGTTCAGGAAAGAAAATGAAGAATATCCTCAGGGACAGACTTTTCTTTTTCTCTGAGAGACTCTTCATTATTCAGGCATTGTGATACTTTTCCTTTATTTGTGTAAAGATTAAATTGCACATGATTTCTAATGTTTCTGCTACTCCAACTGTCATAGGTCGATGACCTTCATGGAAGTGAGATAATAGATACATCGTCTGTTGTTCAGGCAAGTGCTGTTCTTCCACAGCCCAGTACTTTTCTATTGTTACAAGTCGAAAGCAATTAAATAAAAATACAAGAGAAAGTTTCTAGAGTATCTTTAGTATTTCATATATGTCCTTATGTGACTGTCATTTAACATTTATATGAGATATTATCTAATGTTATAATGACCTAGAAGCATACGCTGAGCCTCTTCTACATGGCTGAGACAACAAATTAGTGAGAGATGTCTGTGTGTACTCAGTAATGCAGTTTCTGGGAAGGAGCCCTCTATTGTTTGAAATCTGTAATCCAAAGACTTACAATTGATGTGTTTGTCCTCGTGTGTGTTACTATGACTGCTAAAATCCTATTCCAAATAATTTTTCTTCATATTGCTTTGCATCCTAATTGGCAAAGAAAAGGTTCCTATCTCAACATTGTAGTTATATTGCCTAAAAACTCTTCACTATATGCACAATAAAAGTATTGTCATTTAGAATAGAGACAATTATTTCACTTAAGAAGGATGACCTTTATTTATTAGTAATTTTCAGTTTATATTTTCATCTCTTAGAGGTTTGATCAATGTTTATTTTTGGTTGGCATCTTTGAAGTGGTCTAAGTAGACAAATCAACATTGTAGGTGTATTTACATGCATGTGAAGGATGGCTGACATGACATCGGTGCTGTAGAGAATGCTATTGAAAGTTGCAAAAGGGAAAAGGTCCTATACCAGAAAGTGCATTCTATGGTTTGTGTACCTCTTTATTCACTTCTTTTTTTTTTTTTTTTTTTAATTTCATATATTAGTCATGGATACAGTTATGGATCTGCCAACAAACTGGATACAGTTTTAATATTTTCCATAATCAACTTCTCAGATAACATTCTCCAAGTAATTTATGGTTTTTCTTATGGATATCAAAGAAAGGTAACATTAAAACAGGATTAAAAATAGTGTTGGGAAATGAATGTATTGATACCCTAGAAATGGTTTTTAAAAGGATATATAGAAAAAGGAAAATAATCCTATTTTTGATCATAGAAAGAGATTCCTACAAGCACTTTACACTGTTATTTCACTAGTACTTCATAGCTAAACATCCTATCCACAAAGCCCTCATTTATTTCAAATATTTGTAAACTTAAGCATGTTATATAAGGACAAGGCACAATTGTTTTCCTTCTCATACTGGCTGTATGTAAACCATCCTTTGTGACAATTACCCATTATTTGCATAATGTCAAATGGAAGACATTGGTGTTACTAAACTGCACTGGTTAGTATTACCCTTTTATGAAACCTACTTTTGTTTCAATTAGTCTTTAACTACAAAAAAATAAGAGCTCTTCAGATGCTGAAGAGAATGAATTTCAGTTCAGATAACTGCAGGAAAGGAAAGTTGTTAAGTTATGAAGTAGTCAGGAATTTTATGTAGTTTATTCCTATTTTAGCAACCATGTAATTTCTGTAGCAATTAGTAATTCTAAATAAGTATTCTTCTCATTCCACATCCTGTTCATAGGGATACTAGATGTTGATAGAATATGTCCTTTAGCAACAGATGTAATTGAATATCATTCTGCTATATGTGTATTAAAAGTATTAGCTCAGTGTTTTAGTATTTGATCTGGCATAATATTTTTCTTGGATTTGGGCAACATTGCATCTCTCAGATTTATTTTAAAGCAAGTCATTTGGAGTTCACATAAACATTTTGTTGATAGTAGGTAACCCACTCATTATGCTTTAGACACTGCAAAAGAGCAGTGTTTTTGTTTCTCAAGTGTATAATATGGACTTGTTTATTGAATCAGGCATCAGAACTGTAGTAATGGCAATAAAAAAAAGATTTTGATTGATACTTATAAACAGAATTTCTTAAATGTAGCTGAAAAGACAGTGTTGCAAAAATAGGCATTTGAGGTAGATACAAAGAGTATTCTCTTTGTACTTGATTCAAATCCAGGAAACAGCATTGGTGCTGAACTTCTACAAGCGGTCCCTGGGGCAAAATTCTTCACAGTGTTGCAGGGAGTTTTTTTGGATGTGGCTTTCAGGTGACTACTGAATTTTAGGTTGCTCTTCTAAAGAATCTTTCAGTGACAAACATGCGTACAAAGAGCCTAATTCAAAGGTAGATGTACATATTCAGTTTAACTAAACCATATTTACGTCTGCAGCCTTTCCTGGAAAAGTTTTCAATTTCTCACCTTGGAAGCTCAACAATCTGATTCTTGAAACCCTTCTATACCTTTACATCTCATAAATAGGACTGTCTGGTACCAACCCTTTTCTACTGAAAACACAGGTTTTGTAGAATATCTCTATTTGGTAAGAATGCAAGAAAGTGACTCAGCCAAACCTCGGTAATGGTATGTTACATTACCTTTGACAGAATTTGATCACAGTAGATGATGAAACTTGCAGTACTGTTGAGACAAATTTTATTTGAATAAAATTCAGTTTCTTTATACAAGAAGAAGCCAAAGAAACCTAGTTGTTCTGATAATCACTTCTGCCTGCCTGATTTTTCCCAGCTCAAACATATAGGAAAGCAGCTATTAACAATTTTTTTTACCTAGACTTGCTTAATGCTGAATAACAGGATATTTTCTTCACCAACATAAACATAATTTTCTGAGTTATATGCAGTCTGTGATGTCAGCAGCTTACTCACTGTGTACCTATGGTCTTGACCTTGGCCACCTGCCAGTTGCCCACCCAGCTGCTCTCCCTCTCTCCCTCCTCACCAAGATGTGAGGAGAAAACAAAATGGGAAACCTCTTGGGTCAAGAAAAAAGCAGGGAGATCACTCACCAGTTACTGTCACATCTGAAACAGACTCAACTGCAGGAACTAACCAAGAGATATTCAGAGATATTAAGAGATACTTAAATATTCAGAGATACTTAAAATATTCAGAGATATTAAAATATTCAGAGATACTTAAAATTTTTTCCAAAATTTTCAGTATATATATACATATATTTCACGAGTTCTAGGTAAATTACACCCTTAAAGATCTAAAAATCCATACAATAGATGCTAGTTGGGAGTAATGACTGTATTTTTCTTAATATGTATACAAAAAAATCTTGCCTTATTAGGACCTTCTGTGTGTATTTTTCTCTCTTATTACACATGCACAGAGTATGTGATTTATTATTTGAATACAGGATAGATATATGAAGACACAGTTTGACACCCTTAAACAGGAGAAAAACATATTCTACTCCCTCCACCTGCATTTCTACTATTTTCTTCCTAAACTAAAATATCTCATTGATTAACCCTCCTTGGACCGTCTCTGAATGAAACATGGATTTGCCTTTATAACTGTCTTGCCAATCACGTATCTTGTGGTCTTGTTAATATGGAGAGCTCAGTTTTCTCCTTACTCTTACAGAGTTGCAGCATTTTGTAGTCACTCCTAGAGGATCCTGGATGAACACTTTGTTTTCATGGTTTTACAGATTCACAGAATGGGTCAGGTTGGAAGGGACCACAGTGGGTTATGTGGTCCAGCCTCCTTGCTCAGGCAGGATCTTCCTAGAGCACATTAGACAGAATTGCATCCAGACAGTTCTGGAATGTCTCCAGTGAGGGAGACTCCATAACCTCTCTGGACAATCTGTTCCAGTGCATGGTCACCCACACAGTAAAGGAGTTCTTGCTCATGCTCAGGTGGAACTTCTGTGCATCAGTTTTTGCCCATTGTTTCTTGTCAAATTGTTTGGCACCACCAAGAAGGGACCCATCTTCTTGACACCCTCCCTTCAGATATTTATAGACATTGATGAGTTCCTCTCTCAATCCTCTCTTCTCAAGGCTGAACAGGCCCAACTCTCTCAGCCTGTCCTTGTAAGAGAGATGCTCTAGTCCCCCAGTTGCTCCATGTCTCTCATGTCCTGAGGAGCCCAGAAGTGGACACAGCACTTCAGATGCACCTCACCAGAGCTGATTAGAGGGGCAGGATCACCTCCTTGACCTGCTGTCAATGCTCTTCCTAATGTGCCCCAGGACACCATTGCCCTTCTTGGCCACCAGGGCACTGATGGCTCATGGACAGCTTGTTGTCCACCAGGACCCCCAGGTTCTTCTCCATGGGTTAGCTTGGTTAACACTTGAACCTCATATCAGACATATCTTCCCTTTTGTTTTATTTTTCTGTCATCTCTTTCTCCCTTCCTCATGAAATCAGTGGAACAAGCATGAATATATATTTCCTTTTCATGAGTGATTCTTATATTTTAATTTATAGGTGGTCTGCTCTTTTCTTTCAACTATTCACCAAACCTCTTTTCTCAGTGCAGAATTGTCCTCTTTCTCGATTGCTAAGTAAAAACAAAATATGAGGCTAGTATTTGTTAGATTTATAAAATCATATTGCTAACCTCACCTGTTTCTTGCCCTTTTCTTAATTAGCTGCTTTTAATGATGGAATTTTATCTTGACCTTCCATAAGCAAATTACACTCTGCTACTACCTCTACTAACTTTTTCGTAAACTCTTGTTGTCAACCATGACTTTCACTTTACAGAAGGAAGAATATTCCCTTTACAAGAGCCACACCTGTTTATCTGCATTATGGAAGACCTAATTTATTTTTCTTGATCATTCTGCTGTCTCTGACAGAATAATTCTTTTTCCTGCGCACATCTTTACTTTTCTCTCTTGTTGCTTTAGTGTCAGGGCTTTGACAGTTCCCTCTTCTTTACACTAAAAAAGTGCTTCTAGACTATTCTGTTTTCCCTTGAACTTCCAGTTTCCTCATCTACCTACTATGATGGCTCTGTTAATGGTGAAATAATTTTCTGATGTTTCTTTTTATCTCTGAATATAAAATGCAATTATTTGTTTTAGGAAATGATATGGTAACAGAAGGGATTCACAATTCTGTATGGCAGTGTGATTGCTGGCTACTTAAGATCTGTAACTTGAAAACATGCACTATTAGTTTTTTGTTCATTAGCTCCACAAATGATGTATTAGAGAATATCTTTTGTCTATGCATCTATTTTAGAAACGGCACCACAAAGTATGAACTGTTATCCTATTTATTAAGCCAAAGATATACCTAATTTTTAAATTATTGTCATGTTTGTTCATATAGGTCAATATTACTTGGAAAGTCTATTAAGATATGGATTAATCTCTCATTTGTCTCATAACAAATAATCTAAGATCCCGGATGGGGTTAAACCACAGATGTGTCTGCTCCAGTATATCTAGTTTGATTTAATTTTTTTTAGCTAACCTTTCTTTGTGTCCCTTTCTTTCATGAGCTTTGTGTTGTTTTAAACTATGTTGAGATATAATCATTCAAAATATCTTTGTAGTGCTATCATGCTATAACCTCAAAGAGTCAAGATGCTTTAAAATTTTCAAATTTCATAAAAAATTCTTTTGTCTGAAGAAGGTTTAGCCAGAAGCAAAATTTTACTCTCATTTTAAGCATTGCTACTGTAGTTGGTGTGTCAAGCATTTATATTCATAAAGACCTATTATATTAATCCTTTAAATTTATAAGAATACTTCAATTTTGTTTTGAGTGTCTGTTGCTAATATCAGATTCAAAAACCACTTTATGCATCTGTGTCAGTTCTACAGAGATTGCTTCATTATCATTACAATACTAGCTGTCGACAGTACACTGTATGAGACCGTCTTTATGTTGGCAAATTACTCCAGTCTTTTCACATAACTGGATGACAAATCCCAAATTATGGTGGCTTGATTTTATAATTTGTCCTTCTTTAGGCATGTTATTGCCTACATACACTGTGGGAAAGAATCCTGCATTGGTAGGGATTGCTTAATGTAGGTCTTTAACTCCTGCATGCATGCTCAGTTGCCAGAGAAATGGGAAGAGATTGTCGATAGGGAGAGGAAGTCCAATCCTGGGAGCAAAGCTATGTGTGACTTAGAATTAATTTATATTAGTGCAGTAGTAGTTTTCTATATTTTCTTCATATGTTGTATCTTATTTTTTTTAAATGTGTGGGGCTTTGGGAGGTGATGTTTTTGTGCAGTTATAGAGGGTTTATTTTATGGTTTACGGCCCGTCTGCAAAGCCCGCGCAATCAATAAGGGGCAATGGGAATTCTATAACTGTCATTAACCAGAGTGTTTATTAATTCTCAATTAGATTGCTAATCAGTCTTACCTGTGCAAATTCATTGAAAGGAATAGGGTGATCCAGGTGTCATCCGAGGTATATGACTAATGTGAGATCACAGACATTTCTGTGGGGGAGTAATTTGGCAAGCACAGGCAGTCCTGTACAAGATTTAACCCATATTAACTTTAAGACCCAAGCGTTATTTGACAGTTAAGGCTACGGATATCGCTGTAGTCATTTGGGTACAATTAGCTTGGTATTTTAGAGTTGTTATTCCATATGGGAACTATTTTTTTCTAAAGATACAAGATGCTTCGTGCTTATAAGAACAAGCTGATGCACTCTCCAAGATCAGATAGGAAAAAACTATTTTCCTTTGCATGTCTAAAAGAACAGAGGGGAAAATAAGTAGCTATCAATAGACGATCAAAGTTTGAGTAAATGAAAGTTGTTAGAGAATCAGGGCAACACACTCGACCTCACAAAGGCCACTGCACACTTTTTTACTGTGAAGAGATTTGTTTTTATTGCACAACATTACTTTGGTTACTGTTGCATGTTGATGGGTGGCAGCTGTTCCATCTTTTACTGCTATCAGTTTTTGTACAATTGAAACATACATATATATTAGTCTTTGAAACTATTACAAGAAAGTGGTGACTTAAATTGTATTTCACACTAAGGAACAATAATTTCCATTGGTAGGGAAAAGAGTATCCTTTTACCACTGGTCAAAAAAAAAAACCCAAAACCAAAACCTAAAATGAAAGAGATAACTGTTCTAAGAAAGAATTTTTCTTTATCAAATACTTAATGTAAACATTGAGGTCTGAATTAAGGAATTTAAAATTCCACTGTATTCCTTCTTAGATTTTATTTACCTTCATCTTTCATCAGCTTTATGCCTCTATTTCATTGACATTAGAAATATTTAAGGTCTACTCTAGAGTTCTGAAAGTCACAGGCAAGTTTTTCAGTTGGCAAATATCACTTGTCACACTTAAACACTGGATTGAAGTCAAATCATACCACAGTGGGATGTCTTCTGTATTGGCTGGAAACAAACCAAAAATATCCCAAACCACAGAATTAACCAGGAAATGTTGTCTAGAAATTGCACCTCTTTCCTAAAGGAGCTCCACATAATGTTGTGAAACTTGAAAATTCAGTTTTCCTTTCCCCCAATCAAATATTAGAGATATAACATGAGAATACGTTTGGGGTTTGTGTTTTGTTTCATTTTTATTTTTTTATTAACATAATCTTGGATGGCAAAAAAAGAGCTGTTCATCAGTATTCTTGTAAGTCAAAGAAGGCATTTAAAGGATGAACTTGAAATGTAAATTGTGCCTGCTAATCCCAGTCAGGTTCTGTGCTTCTCGTGTACATGACAATACTGTGAAGCTGACAATGGGATCAGTAAAGGAGGAGGGGTATAAATGATGTGGCAGACAATAATACAAGAAGCAGTGTTGACTTTATACATCATTAATTACCAGTTCATATTACTTGCACTCTCTCTTTTTCTCTGTTTAGTTATTTGCTCCATGTCTTTAATTTTCTTCTCTGCCTTCTTTTTCCTGAAACTTTCTTCCTCAAAACCACGCTACCCTTTTTTCTTTTTAAATTCTGGAATTGGAAAGTATGTGGCTGGAGTCAATCTTTACAGTTTCACCAAACTCTTTGCTTACTAAGTAACTGCTCCCCTCTTTTATACAGCTTCAATTGATATGCAAAATTCAAACTTCTGTAGCTCAACTAATAAATAAACTGATTTGTTTAGCCCCATCTGTGTGAAAATACAAATTCACACATACAAAAAAAGATAGCTTGGTATCTTGGCTGAATGCTGCAGTGTCATTCACAATCCACTTAATCCGGATTTTCAGTTGCCCCTGGATGGTAGCTTCCTTTTATACTTAGGCTTTCAGTATTTTACTTTCAGACTTCTAGTAGCCTTGTTTTCCTTTGTATAGAGTGCACAGCTATTCCTCTCTAAATTAGCCTTATATGAGACTAGTTCCATGAGCTTACTTCATTAGAGTCTACAACATGATCCATAGTCACCTGCTCAAAAGAACAGACAATTTGTGTGAGAATATACACACGCATCTGGTCATTCACTCTTGGGTGAATTACAATAAAAATGCACCTCTTTGTTGCTGTGATGAAAAGGGTGATGTGCTATAAGAGATATGTTTTTGTAATCGGTAATATGAATCTGAAGCTTTTGCTTGCTCGTGTTTGTTGCTATTCTCTGCTCTATAAGCATGTTTATCGAGGTTTGCCGAAAGCCCAGAAGCCCATAGGTCAGAGAACAGCATTTTGATGGATTATGGGATTGTAACTGTCCCTGCCAGCTGACAGCTTTTATTGGCTGGGAGGATGAGCCTGTAAACCTTTATATAATTATTGTATTAAAGCCACTGTGCCTCTGTGTTGCTGGCGCTTGTTCAGGGATCAATGTGAAGATAATTTCAAAAATGAATAGTAAGTATTGATCGTCCCTTGGTGGAGCCTTATCAGTGGCTGAAGCAGACTACTGTAGATTATAACTTCAATGTCATTTATGATGATATGATACGTATTGCAGAGGAGCAATTTAAACAAAGGGCTGATTTAATTCACAATGGATTTTTGTAGCGTGATGGGTAATAAATCACAATCTATGTAATTTTTAGAAATGAACACATGTTGGCAGTAGTTCAGGGCAGTTCCTGGGAGATCTGAAAATGACCAGGGAGGGCAAATAGCAGCAGCGAACCCCTTCTGAATGATTGGCCCTTACTTGGTTCTGACATTCAGATGACCTTGGGGCCTCTGCTGGCAGCTGCTGGTTAATTTTCTTCACTGAGGACACAGTTTAACTTTCTATCTGTCTGCCAATTACCTGACATTTTCAACTTATCACCTTCTATTTTTTAAATTATTGGAGGCACATCCACATTTTGACACTTTTTTAGGCAAGTATTCGTTTTTTGCCTGCTGCTGAGATGTCTCTCTGCCAAGCATCCGTAATATCCCTTTTACTCAAGAAATTAATAGCTTGCCCAACTGTGAGGTAAAAAAGCACAGGCGTTATATGGAAGATTACAAAGCTTCCTTCCAGTTTAGCAAGAAGCTGTGTGTCTGTATATAAAAAGCAAATGATAACTGAAAAATCCCACAACACAGATATAGCAACTGACATGTAGCAACTGACAGAAGCTACTTTAAGCATATGATATATTTTAATTCTTTTTCTTGCCAGAGTGTTTGGTTTGGGGTTTTTTAATGGGGTTTTTTGTTTTGCCTTTTTTTTTTTTTTTTTTTTAAGATCATCAAAAAATATCCCTTCTGAAATAACATGAAGAAGTTGCTTTCAGCTGGGAATACAAGGGGTATCAAACTCTCAGGTTGAACCAACTCTTATAGACTATAGATATTTTTAAAGTTTTTTTTATGCAGTCTCTCATACTCTTGAAAATTACTCTGATCAAGATGTGTCCCTAATAATGAAATCTTTCTCTGGCTTTCATGGCTTTTAATTCAGAATGGATTATTTCTTATACGCAGTGAATTGAAGGTTATCTGTTTTATTTTTATAATTTTATAGTCTAACTTCTGCTGAAATCCTGAAATGAAGGCATTTATGAGTCTAAGAAAATATAAACAATAAGCTTATGTGAGTCAGTTGTAACATATCAAAATACTCAGGACTAATAAAAGATAATAATCAAGGGTAACTGCTTAAGAAACTTGAAAAAATTGAAGAACACTACAAGGAAATGATACATATCAAACACTGTGAGTTTTGAACATTATGGGAAAAGTAAGGAACTAAAATGCCATCATTGTGATATGGAGCCTTCTCTGAGAAAGCATTGCAGCATGTGTATTATGCATGTAATTAAGTCTCATTAATGTAAGTCAGTCCTGAGAATCTGCTTAAGTGCTTTCCTGGAATAACACATGAAATCCAAGCCATAGTGATGCAGTTTAGAATCAGATCTGGTCTGTAATAGGTTGTTTTGCAGAATTACTATAAATGTGTGTGACCAAGTGGTGTGTGGGTGTTTTTTGGCACACCCAACCCTGTGACCATTAATATTAGAAATGTTTCCTGGGCTTGCTTTTGGCACATGAAATTTCAGCCTTAGAATCACAACAGAGAGTCTAGCCTGCCTTGAGCCAAAGTATTAGGTTTCATTAGCAGAGCAATTAAGGTGAGGTTATGGACAATCCATGGTATGGAAGTTACCATTGCCCATAGAAACTGGTAGTACTTTTTTCCTATTTCTTCCTTCACAAAGGCACCTGCTCTGTTCTCTGAAGAGTATTTACTGCCTGCAACAGGATAGAGTCCATGTTCAGAGCCTTTTACTGAATTACAGTCCTCTGAATGATTCTTCTTTATGGAAAAGTGAATAGTTACACATCTTTAATTGAAATATTAAATTAATCATTCAGATAAGAAAAATGGAAGGAACTTAAAAATCTGTGTAGAAACCGACAAACAGCTAATATAGCTAGAGAAATCATATGAGGGCACAAGTATGATGCATTTGGACAAGGACAGTTTGGGCTATACACAAATTCCAAAGCAGGATCAGGGGAGGAAACTTGCAGTGATTTCTTTAAAGTTGTCTCTACAGTAATCAGTGCAAAAAGAAGTGAACCTGTGTGTAGGAAGAAGCAACTGTCAGTGAAGACCCAAAATTCATTCCTATTTTGGTGAGATAATTTTGGATTAACTTTAATCTTATCATGTGGACTGAATTCACAGCAGCAGTTGGAGAACACTTATTATAGTTTACTTGAGTTTCATCAGAAAAGAACCCAGTCACACATTTTAACTAACCGACTGTGCAAACCAAAGCACAATAACTGAAGGCAGGCAAGAGATTAACTTCAAAAGTGCCCTGCCAAACAAAAACATTAACACAGACCTACCCAATGTCCTCCTGATGTGTAGCCATCCCTCATTACATTCCAACACTCTCATGGGATATGCTTATAATAGAATGAAGAACTGAGTATTTAGGATATACAAACATGAATATAATATCTATATAATATATATAAAACCATAATATTACATGACAACATCAAACGTGTTACATTCTAGACATCATTAATATTATAATATTATAATATTATTTTCCAGAAGTACTGATGTGATTAAATTTTAGCCTAATCAATTTATTAGAATTGATAGACTTGTTATCAATTTTTTTCAGGAGAGTTTTTAAAAAATAGAATGACTTTTGTTTTTCAAATTATTCTTCTCTTCATAAATAATAAAGAAAACTGAAAAAAAAATTCTAATTAAGATCTCAAAACTTTAAGGTCTTCTCTTCTTAAAGAGGCCTATTCAGGATAGCTGACAATAAATAGGAAATTATTTACGTGCTAAATCTTTCTTTTTCTTCATGATTAGAAATTATTTGGTAGGTAATTTCTGGAAATATATGGACTCAGGAAGGTTTTTTGATTATTCAGTCTTTATTCCAGGCTAAAAATATTTGGACTAGAGATCTGGGTTGAACAGTGCCTTCTTTGTCCTAGTCAGAGTGAATGTACATTGCAATTACTATGCACCACTGTCTTTCATAAACTGGGGAAACCACTCTGGACATGGCATTCCTGAAATGGTTTCACAAGTGACATTTAAGAGGAAATATTAATCTTCTTTCTTCATTAAGTTAATTTATCTACAATAATGTTATTTTGAACATACAAAACGGATGACATAGTTGCCTCAGTAACCACTGAGGTTCTGTCTGTCCTGTTCCTCTCTAGATTGTCCTAAGAAACAAAGCATATCAGCCAGCTAAATTGTTTTTGCTTCTGTTTTATTGCCAGAGCAATGCTAAAAAGCAGAGAGACAAATGAGAAACATGAACCCAGGCTTCTTCATTCAGCCTGCCTTTCACGTATCCACAGCATCTTGTTCCAAATTTCCTTTTTCTATTTCTTTTCTCTGTAGAATTTCTTTTCCCATGAAAAGTTCCCCATGCCCATTTTCATTTCACCTAGCCAGTGTCTCAAAAGATGAAGTTTTCTTGCAAAATTAATGGGTAAAATGATCAGCAATTTGAAAATCCTTGGTATGCATGAATTTTGATAACTCTGTACTGTTTAATGATTATATCCCTCTGAAGGAAAAGAGACTGTTGTACATCTCAGAAATATCCATCTTTTTAAGGTATTTTAACTTAAGGTCATCAATTTACTTATAAAATCCAAGATAATTTTTTTCTGAAATCCAAGTGTACAGAATTTCAGATAGTAATTTCTCCCATAAAAATTAGCTTGCATATCTATTTTGAGTGCAACACTCAAGTTAGCTCTAAATATGTAGTAGAGAGTGCTGCTTCTTATAGAATGTTTTTTAAACAATTGTGCTAAATGCCTGTTGACCTCTAACTACAGCATTGTGAATTCACCGTGCAAGTTATTACATAAGTTAATGAGGCCTTAAATTGGGGGATTTTAGAAGATTCCACTGGTTTTGGTAATACAGTAGGAAGCAGTTAAACATATAATTCTCCTTTAAAGTGAATGATTTTTTTTTAATTGGGCCTTTAAACAACCAACAAAGCTACCTAAGTTGATTCCACTAGTTTGAAAATACTGTCCTTTGTTAACTAATATTGACTTTTTACTTTGCAAGGATCAAATTTGTGAAATACCATCTTTCATACTTTTTATAAAATTTGAACAGGGAGAGTATTAAAAAATATATGGTATTTGGATAAATAGATCTTTTTTCTTTTTTTTTTTTTTTTTAAATTAGAGAAAATGGGAATATGGAGATGGATTTAGGTATTCCAGGAAAAGGACAAGGTGGAAAGACAACATACTTCTAATACTTTGTTCTTCCTGCAGTCTCTGTAGACTTAGGTACACTCATAAATGGTTTCCATTCTGATTTATATTTGCTTTGTACTCACTTTGTAAAGTAGAGAGTGGTTATTCTAGTTTTGCTGATCAAGGATAGAGCTGCATGGGCGTTGAATAAATCAAACTGATTTGGTGTGCAGATATTTCTGTAGTAAATGAGCAGAAAAAGTGCTAGGCAACTTATTTTTTTTTAAAGGGGCAGGTGATAAGAAATTAATATATGCATAGAGAGCATATGAATGTACTGTATCAATTTTATAGTGTTCTTCTGTCAGCAGCAACTATCTGCTCACTTTGGTCCTTCAAATTAACTGAATTAACTTCTAGATGGTGCCCCTAATGATACAAAGCTCTCATCAAATTGAAGACATGTGAATAGAGTAACTCTGCAATGCTCCCTTCAGTCTTCTTTCTTTCGCTCCTGTCTTTTTTTGAGAAATGAAATCTTTGCATCATTATCCAGGAAAATGAGCTGTGCATTCCAAAAGAACAGTCATTCAAGCTTGGAAGTGCAAAGGGAGTTGTTTGCAACAATTTAAAATCTTGAGAAAAGACCTTACCGTGATTCTTAGAAAAATATATTCTGCTGCCAAAGCATGAATAAACTAATTGTAGTTTAAGTAGTGAGCTTTATAAAGAATTAGCCCTCTTTGTATAAATGGAGCTGTGATTTATTAATAATCTCAGTCATTATTTGCTGTGGAATAAGTTTAGTGCTGCGCTCATATGTCACAATCTCTATTGATATCAACAGTGAAATTACAATGTAATCAGTGTAGGACGTGGAGCTTATGTGACTAAAAACAAGTGTACTTAAAATAATCAGTCAGGGCTCAGCTCCTGAAGCAATATAAGGTGCCCTTCTCTAGGCAAGGTACTTTCTCACTTGCACAACTGGTCCAGCAGAAGAGGAACCAAAGATAATTTTGCCTGTAGTTCTGTGATGGCACTTCTGAAACAATGATTTAAGTAGGATTTGATGTAGTATTTATTTCTCCATAATCTCACTGTCTACTGAATGTAGTGCGCAGGTATTTCAGAAGATACCAACTAGTTTGCCCTATCACATCATCAAGCTTCCCATCCTGGAATGTGTAATGATTATCTTCTTTTGTGCTTCTATTTTCGGACAGGCTTACAACATAAATGCAAGGAAAATAAATTTTTCCTAGAAAAGGGACTAAATTTAGTTTGTCTGTTTTTGAAAGAACTGACTTAACTAAGAATTAAACTTAAGTGCGCTCTGGAAATCTGCCCAGCACAGCCAGAGAACTCAAATTCTGGACTTTTGCATCAGCCAAAAAACAGTACCTGTTGCTTTGTCTGCCACACAAATTGGATAACTTCTCAGATCTAGGAGTGAGCAGCCTCTGCTCAGCAGAGAGGTGGCACCTCACTGCGCTGCTTCACAAAATATCTTCTCCACTCTGCTGGTGGCAGCACCAAAAAAGAGCGGAGCAGCTGATGACAGAATTATAGAATGGATCGGGTTGGAAGGGGCCTTAAGGACCTTCTAACTCCAAACCTGCTGCCATGGGCAGGGACACCTTCCACTAGACCAAGTTGCTCAGGGCCCCATGCAGCCTGGCCTTGAAGACTTCCAAGTATATGTCTAATAGGAGCTCCTGGGCAATTTCTAAGTGTCTGTCCCTGCAGGCTCTTCTCTGCAGCTCTTTCACCACAAGGATCCATCTCGTCTAATCTGGTGTAATTGTAGGTGTTCCTCCACAACAAACAATTGTTCGTTGCTACTCTTTCCTTCTTCCCCAGAAGAGTTTTGGATAGATTGGTTGGTAGGTTCCACCGAGGCCGAAAAACACACACCTGCATGAGGAAAGTGGATGGACCAGGTCTCACTCCATCCATGAGGAAATTAGCAGTGTTTCCCTTCTATATTTAATGGAGGTAGAAATCAAACCAGAGAGGGATGGGTAGTTGTATGGCTGTTCAGTGAGCTTTGCTCAGAGTGCTTGTGACTATTGTTACACAACAATGAGGACAAACAGAGTAAATCTTGAGTGCAGCAGCTGCTTTTCTCTATTTCTTCAGTAAAGTTTATCTTCAAAGCACAGAACCCAAACAGTGACAGAAAAGGGGAGACAGGATCTGAAACAGCTTGCATTTGTGAGAAAAAGAGGTTATGTTATTTTCTGACAGGAGGTTAATGGAGAAATCTGTTCTCAACATGGTACCGAGTGTTTGGTAACAAACAATGATATGTGCATGTATATGCAAATATTATATAACCACTGGTGACAAAAGCCATCATACGGAAGACCCGAGCAATTTTTAAAGCATTGTTGACAGAACATAAAGTACCTTGTTTTGAAAGATACTAAATTTGTTAGTTTGGAAGCATCTTTGTGGAAGGTAGAAAAAAGATTTGCTGTCTGCGTTCCCTGGTAGCAAGGATCAGGGAGGGGAAAATAAATTATGGAGAAAGAAAGAGATAGCTTAAAGAAGAAAATATAGTAAATGTGGCCTAGAAAAAGTATTCAGCTAATAATAGAAAAAAACAAACTGAAATGTAAAAAGGATCGAAATGATGATCATGAAAGAAAAATGTGAACTAAAGGAATGAAAATAACGAAGTCAATAACTTCTCCCCAATATTTACTTGACATACTTAGAAGAATTTATAAAAGAAACAAGGCAATACAAGCAATGAGAAAATAAAGATTTTAAATTCTAATGTGTGTAATATATGTTATGTTATGTTATGTTATGTTATGTTATGTTATGTTATGTTATGTTATGTTATAAATGAAAATTTGAGCTTTGCTGATCTTACAAATGTGGCTTCTCACCAGGACCCAGAGAATTTAGGAAAGGCTCTTGTGCCATATGTTGGCTGGTCAGCAACATATTCTTTCTTATACTCGTGCTCTCAGTTTCCAATAGACTTTGCCTCAAGTTACTTCATTATAGTTCATTTGCTTCACAGTGAATTTGTCATAAGTTGTTTCAGTCAAATTCAGGTATTAAACAACACCTTTAAGCTTTTCTTATTTCTTTCAGATGAGTCACAACTGGAAAAAAAAATCATTATTAAGTATGCAGGGAATAACGGAGGGTCATTGTGCTATAGCAAGATGTCATGAACAGCTCTTTTTAGTAAAGATTTTATAATATTTTTCATATCAGTAAAGGACTGTACAAGGTGCAAAGTACTATGAATTACTTGCTCCCTTTTGCATATGTTGTCTTTTCCAGTTATTTTAGCTTATTGCTTGTTTTGCTTTTTGTAGTGAAAAGCCTTAGTCCTTTTGATGTATTTCTTCAGGAAAGGAATACTGATAATTTCAATGATGGTATTTTTTAATCTCAGAGTGATGTGAATGAATGTTTATGACAGTCTATAGAGAATCATTTTTCCATGCTTTGTTCCTTGTTTAGCCTTCAAATGCAGTATTTATCAGTCTGCAGAGCAAAACTATGTGCATGCCATATCATTACTAGCTCAGGGGGAATCATTCGAACCAATGTAATTTACTCAATATTGGTCAGTTTGACTCCTGACCCTAGTCCCCTGACAGTGTATCCTTGGCAACCCCTGATGTGTGTTAAGTCAGGATGTGCTTATTGGTCTCATCTGTGACAGCTTGCTAAAGGCTGCTTAACATAGCTTGGTCTTTTCAAAAGAAAATTAAAAATCCAATAATATACTGTATTCTGATTAGACTGGTATTTATACAAGCACAGAAGCAGTAACTTTTATTTTCAGTTCTGCAAATCTGATTTCCCGTTTCAAATGGAGAAAGAGCTTTTGGAAGTAGTTTTAGAGAGAAAAATTGTTTTGAAGCAGTATTCAAAAGAAAAATAATACAGTGATTATCCAAACATTTTTCATCTTTGTGAGGCATTTGTGGAGTTTGGATGTTCTATTGCTGCTTACATGTCTAAAATGTGGAATATGAGAATTGTTCTCCAGATATAGACACTATTGCAAAGCAGTTTAGAGTATTTTAGTGTAACTAAGAGGAGACCTTGCTCATTGATCTAGAAAACAGTCCCCTGCATTATTTTACTGACTTTGTATCATTTAGAGTTGTGAAATGAAGCTAACCAGGAATCTTATGATTTTTTCCTATTTTGCTGGTGGAAAACCAAACATCGCTGGTGTTTAGGGTTTCTGTAAGAAGGGGACTTTGACCATATATCTCACTATTTTTCACTTCCCAGTGCCTGGTATGATCTAATGGATAGTGAGGAAAAATTTAACTAAACCTGCATTAATCTTTGGCCAGACTGACCCAGATTTGAGATGGAAATGATACTTACAGACCGAGACTTATGGTCAGTTTGATCCTGAACTGAGCATGCTGCCATTGGGATAGAGGATCCATCTGCTAACACAGTACTCTGCCATGCAGCTGTGCCCACCAGCATGGGTGTCCTATAGAGAAAATGTCATTTAATTAGTGATCAGCAACAGCAAAAGCAGAGAAACACAAAAATACCCTTAAAACATAAGGTGGGCTCTATGCCTTGCTAGAACAAATAGGTAGGAATTCTTTTAGCTTGTTTTTAATTTTGTTGAAAATCTACCTCCTGAAAGCAACCTCTGAAAACATCTGTATAATCTTTTCAAAATAAGCACTTTCATTTAAAAGACCATGTAAACACATCCTTTTTTTTAATGCACTATTTATGTCATGATTATTCAGTCACTATTAAAAATCAGAAATAAAGGATTCCTTGGAAGATTGTTAAAGTTTAGGTATCTGCTGCAAATATTCTGTCATTAAACATATTTAATGAGTTTTCAAAATACTTGAGTAAATTATGTTATTAATTCTTTGGGTTTATTTTATGTTTTCATTCCAACTCTGCAAATGGGGACATCCTTCAGGAAAAAAATATTTTCAGAAGGGGTATAGCAAACTGCCTCCAGGAAAGCATTATTTTAACCAGCACTCAGGAAGGCAGTGATAACTTTAGGGGCTTACTTTTCATTTTCAGCTTTGTGCATTATGAGCTGATGTTGCTGTTTACTTGAAGTGCATCTTGTCTCATTCAGTAAAGCATCACCCAGCACTTCAGAGAGGTAATGATTCTCCATCCTATCTTCAATGAGGGTGTAGAGCACTCACGTACTCCTAGAATGTATCCTGGCTGCCCACTGAGGCAACAATCCTGTGCAAATAGCTGAATGGGGTTGTGTGTAAAAACTGGTGATAATCATGTAGAGGTGAATTTTATCTAGGTAGACTTTGATTAGACAGGGATCAGTGAAGACTGAGATCTGAGGTGGCGTGTGGTTTCTTTTTGGTGTAGGGGTTTTGGTGGTTTTTTTTTTGTTTTGTTTTGTTTTTTATTTTTTGGTTGGTTAGTTATGTTTCTCATATGTCTTTTTTTGTTTGTTTGTTTGTTTGTTTGTTTTGTTTGTTTTGGTTTTTTTTTTCACTCTATTTCTATGTTCACTTGAAACTTCCAGTAAGCTTTCTCAGTCTCAGTAGCTGTGCTGTGAAATCTTGCATTTTCCCAAAACTTAAAATACCAGTTAGAATGTGTTAGCCTTTTTCAGGGTAAAAGGTCTAGAATTAATCCACATTTAGGTATGGCATAGGTACAGCAGTGAAAAAAAAGTCCAATTGACATAAAATTTGAGGAAATTACCAGATTTCTGTATGGACCAGACACATCTTTAAATAGCAAGTAGTTGCAAGTTTGATGTACATGTTCAGCAAAAGCATATTTATGACTTCATTACAAGCAATTGCTGAATCAGACCCAAAATGTGTAATGTGTCACTGCTCTGGGAACTGATACCAGCTGGAGTGCTGTATTTACTGCAGTGCTTCAGTATCAAACCCATGGGCTGCTTTGGTTAAAAACCACTAATTTTGTCCATCTCAAAAGTATTGGGACATCATGGTTTTGGTTCCTCGCTGAAAACACTGTAGGGACTACATGTTAAAGACTTTAGAATATTTTGTTTTGCACATCATTTGAACTAGGTATCTAAGGTAACTTCTCTTCATAAGGCTTACCATTTAAATTCAGAGACATATGCTTGTAATAATGTTTTGAAATAATTTGCTAGCTAAGATATTTAAATAGCAGTGTAATTATAAAAATGCAGATTGTATAATAAAGTACTATACAGCTTTAGAGCACTAATATGAAACCTTATTATTCTAACAGCCATACACCAAGATGTGTACTCTCTTAATAAGTTTTGTTGTTCTATGTTTTAAGGCATCAAACAAATTATTATTTAGTAATCAATTCCCACATGTGGGGAGAGAAATACTGTTCATATCTCAGTTTTACAATGCCAACCAAGCATTATATAAAATGGTTCAGATGCTTTTTTACTATCCCTAGAGAAGAAAAAGGTGAGTAGGAGAAAGGTAAAGTATAGAATTGACATGCACATGTTATGAATTTGTAATTACAAGTGTGCATGTAAAAATTACAGAAAATAACAGGAAAAAATAGCAATTGTCCTGAAATTTGAGTTTTCTGATACAGATACTATTTTATTTATTAATTGTAATTCTGGGAAGTCTTAACATTACAAACTGTGATTATTCTCCTGTTACCAGTCTTATTTTATGTGTTTGGCTTGGCAAGGGCGGGGGGATGGGGGTGTCTTATAATGTTTTTAGTTTTGTTTTTGTTTGCTTTGGTGGGATTTTTTTCTAATACAGCATAAGACATCATGGCTCCTTAAAAATTGCCTCTTTGTTTGGGTATAAGTATACGGTTAACAATGTTAGCAGGCTGATGTTTGTCTACTAATCACAAGTATAAGTATTTTGTCATGTAAAACAACTAAGGTAAATCTAGTCACCACTCCAGAAGACAAAACAATATGTATACTATGATTCCAGCTGATAGAAGTTTTCACTGAATTCCATGAGAAAAATCCACCTCCTGTGGATCTGCCCCATTGACTTTAGCAAAATCAGGACCTTGACCAGGGATGCTTAGGATTGCTCCTTGGGGTGCTTATCAAATATTTTAAAATATGAGCTCGATATAAGTATGCCATGGTTCCAGTCACAACTATGCTCTTTCAATTTTGGTGGCACAAACAGTTAATTATGTTTTACTCCAAACCCAAGGAATGATATAAAAAGGGAATTGATGAGTTACGTCTAATTGGGAAGTTTCTGAATTAATTTGTTAGCTATGCAGTCCTTTATTATACATAAAGGCAAAATATAAAAAAATATTTCATTATAGAAGCAGCCAGCAGTACATTGACTGGCATATTTGAGTAGTAGCCTATTGAATACCAAATCCCTCAGTCTGCAATGGCTTCATGTCCTCAGCTTCATGAACATTGCTTCACTGACTTGAAGCTGTAGTAAGTTTTTGAAAGACTACAGCTTTCTAGGAGATAATGTGCACCCACTCAATTTACAAGTATTTCTTCATACATGCTTTGCTAATTTCTTTCAAGTTAAGGCCACAGCCTTCCTATGGGTAAACTAAACAACTAAGCTGGATTCATGACAATAGAGAAAAGTTTGCTTATTCTGCTTTCAGTATTAGGCAGAGGATAAGAGCAGGTAATTGTCTTATTTTCAGATGTTATCTACAGTGACACAGAGCACAGACATTGTTCAGAAAACTGACCATAATACACAAATGTTTGACTGCTTTATATACTATATGTATGGGACTATAACTTTTTTTCCCCCATTTTTATAATATTTCATATATGCTAAGGAGGGAGAAACACTTGATCAATTGGTTGGTGCATTTTAGACAAAAAGAGACAGCATAGGAGCAGGGATAAACATCATGCATCTTTTAGCAAAAAGAAAATGCCAGCATGCAGATATTATGTATGTGAAAGTGTGCCTAACTGAATTTACAAGAAAATAAAGAGTGTGTTTAGCAAGTCCAACTTGTCTGAGAAGATTGAACTAGTGAGATTACCCTTTCATCAACACACACACATTCTCTCTGTCTCACACACAGACACACGTACAAAAACAAACTTGTAATGAGTGGGTACTTTATCAAGGCCTCCCTCCATCCTTCATTAAATGACAGAAAATTGCTCTTTGCTGAGTTTGTCAATGCAGCTTTCCCTCCCAGAAGCCCATTTGTTTCACATGCTAGCACAGAATATTGCAGGAATTTGCAGATTTTAAATGACAAATGTGTCGAAGTTTACCCAGTTCTGAATCATTCTTTTCTTAGACTGACTACAAGGTACAGTAACTCCCAAAGCTGGACTTGAATTTTTATTTTGAGTAGATCTCACTAGTTCACTAGTAAAACAGTATTGGACTGCGATCTTCCCCTGTTTGACAATGTCCCTAAAGGATTATTTGGCTCCAAAAGCCTTTTCTCTATACCTTATGTGATAGATGTAACCATACTAAACTAAGAACATGAAGTAAACAACAGACACATTCCTTTATCCCAACTCCTCTATTCTTTATTGAATTTGTCATTTTATTAATTGCACTTACATGTAATGGACATGAAAGGATGTTTTATGAGATAAAACCTTAACATTTTAACACCATGAAAGGAAACTGTTCTTTCTAGCACCTTTCAGGACAGAAGGCACTTACAAATAGCATCTACTGTGTTGCTTTGTTAAAGTAACACTTTGATGTGTCGGATTATAATCAATGTAACTTATTGAGTTTTGCTACTGTGCTGTGTAGAAGGTATAATGTGTTACTCTGTGCAGCCATTATTTACTCATACTAAGAAATCAGCTAAATAACACTTTTTTCCTCCCCTTAAATTCTGTTTCAAAGGTGAATTTGTAAACATAAATTTAAGAACATATCTGTTGAAATTGTGTCCAGATTTTTAGCTTTCAGTAGTCACATACCAGGTCTCATTGCTGCATTTACATGGACTATGAATTTCAATCCAAACAAATGGAGAGGAGTTTTAGGACAGAGCCTGCAGCATGGCATGTCCTTTAATTGCCATTTACATAGCAGAGGAATCATTAATTTCTAATTCACCTATTATTCACTCTCTTTAGTATGCTGTGTCAATGTCAGTTTTGGGGCAGTGGAATAGATGTGGCTCTGCCTTGCTTTTGCAACCTACTTTTGTGTGTGTTTTTCTTTTTCTTCTCGTAATGCTTTTTTGACCTTAGCAGAATAGTTCTTCGACATAGGCAGTTACAGGGCTCTTGTTTGGATATGATTTATGGTGCTACATTAACCCTTCATTGACCTAGAAATGCCCTAATATTAAAACAGTTTGACACACAGAAAATCAAAAGCCCTTTTATTGGAAGTGCTATTGTCCGCATCATAAGTTTCCCCTATGTGATGCCACTGTTACCCCATCAATTTCCTACCGCTATTGAACACTGTATTGAAAAACTAATGGACAGAATCCTTTGTCATTTCTGTCCCAGTGACCAGCAAATAGCTCAGCGAATGTCTTCCCCTTCACATCACTTCAGGTATTTCAAAATGACACATAGAAGGTACTTGCTTAACATTTTATTAAAGGCGGGGTGGGCCAGATCCTTCTGGGCTCCATGTAGCATTTGCCATCAGCCAGCTTCCATGGATTTTGGTGGAGGCTGGAAGCACACCATAATTCTGTGGGGCTTGGGCTGGAGCCCCTGTTGTGTGCTGCCATGATACCGAATTCATATTTGTTAAAAGGAGGAATAAATCCTTGTAGAAGATTTTCTGGAGTTTAACAGCAAACAGTCAATAGAGCTCATGTATAAATCCAATCAGCTGTAGCTATTATAAAAGCTTATTAATTTGCAAATGAAACACTTGTCTGCAGATGGGATAGTAACCTATTGCTTTCTGTAGAAATTTTTAATGAATGTTTTCTATTTAAGCCTACAGCTTTTAGCATGATGTTGAAAATCCTTAATGCATTTTTTATAAAGCTGCTTGATTCTAGAGTGCTCTTCCCTAGTGAAAATGAATATATTTCTGTTTTCAATTTATATTGTAACTGCTACTTCTTAGTCTCACATTTGGCACCTAGGAGGTGCACTTTTAAAATCTGCTGTATTTTCACAAAATATTTTAAATATTGTTAATGATATTTAATTCCTTGATTGTGACACTCACTGAAATCCAGTCATTAACAGAATACAAAAAAAGTTGCTGGAGTTAGACATATGTTATCTATTCAGCAGTTACCCAAGCTGTGCAGTGGAACAATTGCAGGTTTTTATTTATTTTTGTAGTAAGATGGTCTTGCATTTTGTTCTGAATTTCTTCATCACTGGTTAGTGATACAGACTTCTTTCCCATAGAAAAAACAGCCTTCTGTTCAGCTGAACTAAAATAATCATGACTTTTTTTTTTTTCTCACCACACTTCAAGGCTACTGTCACTTTCTGCAGGATTAACCTGGCTTGTGCAGATGGGCACCAAGGTCTCTGAGTGCACAATGGGAAGCAGAGGTCTGCGTGCACCCATTAGATCTACCTACAATTACGTACCAAAAATCCAGAATAACTGAAATTAACAGGCTTATAGCAGATTTACCCACATATAGCTATGAAAAAAATCAGGAACCTACTTCCTTCCAGTCTTTTGCCTCTTAATGAGAAAAGGATTTCAAAATTCTGCCACTACTTAAATCCATCTCTCTAACTTCATAGGAAAATGAGTGATATACTTTCATATGGGACGAATGCAAGAAGATGATTTCCAAAACTCCTAAGACAGAAAACAGGTTTTGGCAGAGCCTTTGAGAATCTGAAAATTTATCCTTTGTGATATTCATGTTTGTACTTTATAGGTATGCAATAGTCAATGCATCTTCAGCATTTGCAGAAGTTGTGTAATGATGTAAGGTGCAAATAATGCTAAGAGTGATAAAGAAAAGCTGAACAGAGATATCTGAGAAATAGGGTTTTTATGTGATTTAAAAGCATCACAGTTAGAGAAAACAGAAAAATCAGTCTTTCCTTGTTATCTAAAACCAGTTTCAAAATTATAGATAAGCTAAAGATCAAAAAGATTTAAAAATTTCTTTGCTTTCTCAAATATTGCTTTCTTAAAGAATAATGTGTGATTATGTTTTGTTTTTTTTTTCTGGAAAGCAACATGGGTTCTGTCTGTGCAAACAGGAGAGGAAACAGACTAGAACCTCAGGCATAAATTTTAAAATTGGTCCATGTAAGAATATAAGAAGTCAAGTGTAATTCTTATTGTGTAAATGACAGCAAGGTAATTAGTAATGCTAGAGACTGTCACTGATGACCTTTAGGGTCACAAAGCAATGTACTTTGCCTTGTTTATTAGCTTAACACAAAGGATCATTATGATAAACCACATTTTTTAAAAACAAACAAATTTTCTTTAATGTTTTGCTAATATAGTCTTAGAGAGGGAATATTTGTGATACATAATTGACTGTTATCATAACTCAGTTCTCTCAGAGTTATGTTTAAACACCCTATTAAAAAAATTAATTCCCTGCCTTTATATAGTGCAGTACAGCAACCTTTACATATAAATGTTAATTTCTGTCGAAATGGTTGTTTTGAACCTGTTAAGAAAGGCCTCCTTTTCTTACTTATTTCTTTGAAAAGTTAGTGTCTGTAACTTTAATTTCTTCCCCATTTGTCTTTGGAACAGGCGTATTTTGTTGTTTTACTGTACTAAACTGCTTTGGCTGTTTCATAAGGGCTGAGTATTTCACTAAGCTCTTGCAATATTGAAAGAATCTATATTCTGAGAATTTGAAAACATGTCAGCCCACCTAAATTACATATTGATCAGGTTTAATTGCATGCCACCCATCAGTATTAGGTTTGAAAATTCATAAAAAAGAAATAATGTACTCTTTGTGGATGATTACTTCTGGGGCATTTAAATGAATTCCATCACTTAACCCTGAGCTTAGACAGATTATTGAGCCTTGCAATCTAGCCAGTCAAAGTCCAAAGCAATAGAACAGCTGTTTTCTAACTATCAGAGAAAAGCAAAGAACAAACAATATAAATTTATATAGATTTTCTTTTAAGTAAAATGCTAAATGTAAACATGCATTTTTGAATTGTTTCTTGAATGTCCATTCTTGTTTTGCTAAATAACGGTCTGCATTTTTAATTTTCTCTCATGTTGCATATGTAAATTCACACTGTAATTAAGATTCCAAAATCAGAGAAGTACTTAAGAAAGTTATTTTCTATTCAATTTCATTTATACTGTGTGTTTCTTATATGTCTGCCACCACTTATCCTCAAAGACTAGGAGCAATGGGTTTTTATTCATATTCATTGTGCTTTCTGGGAAACACAGATTTCGAGGCTGTGTGCCTCAGAAAGTCAAACTGGTGGAGAAGAGTATTTATTATTAGTTTTCAGGACGTTCTTTACATTTAAAAATTATGCTTGTTGGTATTGGGTGTGTTTTAAGAAATTGTGCTTATGTGTGTTTTTCTGTACAGAATATCAATACTGAGTAAAAAGAACCAGTTAAAATCATTGGTTTTGCTTGGATAATAGTTTAAAAGCTACATTTTATTTAGACACTTTGAGGTAATAAATATCTGTGAGCATAATTAACTGTCTTTTATCTAGGTCTGCTCCTCAGTGATGCCTTTTTAGGACCTTTCGCAATGTCTCCTCTTAATGCTCAGTTTGGCCTTGAAAATAATTTTACGAGTTAAGATGTTACAAATGTTTTTCACTATTTTCCCCCATGTACTCATGAAATTCATGTCTCAATTTGTCTCAAATTTTTATTAGTTTTTCCTCAGAATTTCTTCATTTCTTGGGGCCTAGGATTTCAGATTTAGGAAAATAAAATAACCTGGTTTAGCCAACAGGAAGTATGTATTTGTAAATGATCCTTTGATTTACCATGCACCTTGGCTTACGGCATAGTCCTTATAAACGAGGGTTCCAATCCTACCTAATGTGAAATTATATAGCTTCAAAAAGGGGGTATAAACCTTTATTTTATTCACCCTGAGAATCAGTCTTCCAGTATTTAATGTCATGTAATGTACATATTATATACGGTATATATCACATCACTCTAACCAACAGAGTTAGGAAAAAATCCCACAGAATCTCACACTCCTCCCCCAACTAATTCTATATAAAAATTAGTCTGAAATTAAATTGATAGTGCAAGCATACACACACACACCCCATTGCTGCAGTAATCACTTAAATGGGTGATTGCAGATCAGAAACAAAAATCCTGTCTCATGCTTAGGGTACTTGTGACCCCTGAAGCAGATTGACTCCTTTATTGCATAAAACATGAGAGTTGTGTCAGTGGCTGAGCTCAACTTGTACATGGTTTTATAGTCATCAGAAAAAAATAAAGAAGTTCTTTGCTGCAATTTTATTGTAGTTTCCTCCATTCATCTGGAGGAGAGAATTATTGAGTGAGATACAGACACAGAGGCAAACTTTCTAAGCTCTCAGACTTATCCTTTCATGTTTCTTAGCTGACTAAAGCTTCTATTAGTCAAAATGGAGTAGGCTCAGTATTTGAGTGCAAAAAATTTTATCAGTCATGCATATCGCTGCTGTTGTTTTGAGCCATTATATCAAAGATTTATTGGTGATGGAACTGGCTCGTTAAAGCCCAATCATTTGCTCTTACATAAGTTGTCCTTGAGCAGGGAAATTTTCAGTAAATTGAGCCTAAAACAGAGTTCAGATGGCTTTGGTTTTGTAAAGTAACCCAAAGATACAGGAAACAAAGTAAGTCCAAAAAAACTGCCAAACATGCTGAAGCAATAAAAAAAGTTATTGAAACATTTTCCTTTTTTTATGACTCAAAGTTAGGAATTGTTACATACTGTGCTTTCATACTGGGATAAATCTTATCCCTATTGGAATGTAACTGCAGTTTTACTAGCAGTTATGTTAGGTCTAAGCTATTCCCTTTGCCAGTCGTATTCAACCCTTATAAAATGTAATCAATTAATATCAAGAATAGTTGTAATGTACTGTTATTTTTTATAAGACTCCTGCTTCTTTACACCTGTCCATAAGAAATGTCTATTAGGAAAATTTTGTTATTTAAAATGCTCAGAGAAAGAAAGAGCAAATTCCTGAAATTTCCTCAACCAATCAATTAATGTATTTTGTAATTAAAAGTTATGACTACAAGTAGGTGTGGTCAGACACAATACCTCATACAGGTTTGTCATCTGAGTAACTAAGTTTGAATGCTTAAAGACATTCTTGAAGCAGTAAAGAAATTTTTTTGCATTAAATATTTTTCATATATTATTCTGAATGTAAGTCCATAACATTACAAATCAGAAACAAAAAGCAAGGCAAATTTTCCTAGAGCAAAAATTGTCCTTAATGACAAATTGGTCATCCAGCTTTATGATGCAAAACACAGAGGATAGCTTTTTTGCACTAACTGTTTTGCACTAATGATGGAATTAAATAATTAAGCTGTTATGTAACTGGAAAAGCATTTCATATAGACTTTTACCTTATGTTCTTACTCTTGGCAACATTTTAAGCTCTTTAAGATAAATGCTTACTGTACATTGGGAATCTGTGCATAGGATTTTAGGTCATGACTGTTAAGGGATTTTCTTTCATCATGTACTTTTGTTATTAGCTATCATCAAACACTATGATTTGAAGTAAAAGCAGTTGTGTAGTGTTTGATAATATTAAAGCTTTAGCTGGAGCATTTCTGGGAGCTAGAGACTCGGCATGTTAAAAGTATCTGTACATTTTTCTGTCTGTGTGCAGTGTCCCTGAAGTTCCCATTCACGTTGGGGTTACAGCGCCAATCCACTTTTCTTCTGCCTGTGGACAAATCAATAGCAAATCACTTATTACTTACTGAGTACATAGGAAACAAATCTGTAGAAGTCTAGATCAAAGAATGTGCTTATGGCCTCCCAAATTGAAGCTTACCACCTATAAATCATCACTACCTGTAGTCCGTGAAGAATTCTGCAATGACTGATGTGTTGGGTTCGATGTAAAGATTTCACTGTATCGTCCCTTCTCCCCCTGCTTTCCCTCTGCCACTGCTGGCTTGCTTCCTCTTGCTTTCAACACATTTAGTTTGGAAGACTCAAAATCAGACAAGTGTGGAGTATTCACACTGCTTTTGCCCCCTTAACCTTAGACTGTTCTCTGAGACTGATCTCACAGCATCCGTTAACTGTCAGGTCCAGCTCTTAGGGATTTGTCAATGTCAATCCATTATCTCTTGGCAGGGGCCATCATAGAGTGATACAAAATCCCCATGTCTCACCCCTCTCATAATATCTGAAACCCATTGCTCAAAAATCAGATGGTTAAAAAAATTTCTGAACTGAAAGAAAAAGACAAGCAGGAAAATTCAAAATGACAGGTGGACACCAGCTGTAATTTATTGTGCATATAGTACAAAGGTCTCAGGAATATGAGCATTCTGGATGATATTCTGTTCTTATTGTAGTCAGTGAGAATTTTTCTTTTGACTTCACTGAGGACCAAGATGTCATCCTTCACCTCCTAAAGGGGAAGAAAAAGGAGGAGAAAACAATAAAGAAAAAAAAAATCTTTTTCTTGGTAAAATTGAAAGGGAATATCAATATATTATTTTACTAGGTGGGAAGGGTGAGAGGGGAGAGGAGAGGAGAGGAGAGGAGAGGAGAGGAGAGGAGAGGAGAGGAGAGGAGAGGAGAGGAGAGGAGAGGAGAGGAGAGGAGAGGAGAGGAGAGGAGAGGAGAGGAGAGGAGAGGAGAGGAGAGGAGAGGAGAGGAGAGGAGAGGAGAGGAGAGGAGAGGAGAGGAGAGGAGAGGAGAGGAGAGGAGAGGAGAGGAGAGGAGAGGAGAGATCTTTGCATTGGGGTATTTAAACTTTTTGGTAGAGTAGAATTAAAAAAAATATATTTTGAAATTATTGATAATTATATTTTTCTGTGTCAGAATCAAATAGTTTTGTTTTAAAATTGTGAAAATATTGAAGTACTTTGCACTTTTCCATTCCCTTCTGCATGGTGTCCCTCCTTCCTAGCTCATTCAGGAATTTGTTATAATAAGTTTACTTTTATAAATTTTTTTTCCCCAAGTCTAATGAAGGTAGACATAATTTGTTCAGTTTTCATTTCCTAAACATGTAGAAATCTGCATGCTAAATGAAATATTAACCTCTGTTTTTAATTGAAATATTTCTTTAGAATCTTCACCAATTAAAAAATAATTTCAATAATAATTCATCTCTAAGGTCCAGTTACATTTTTCTTTTATCTTATTTGTTTAAAAAATAATACATGCTGCTAAAGAGATGTAAGATAACCTTTTAGTAATAAAATGCTTTTTAGCATATGCTATTGTTTTCCAATATCACACTTCAAATCATAACCATAGAGAATTATGTGAGTAGAAGTAGACAAAAAATACGATCTTACAGATTAAAACTACTCATTCTAATAATTTTTTTTGGTGATCTTTTACATAGGGAAATTATTTATCAGACTGTTCTTTTGCTCTATCACTTTTTTTCCCCTTTCCTTTTTTTTTTTGTAATTTTCCTAAACATAATTCAAATTCTTGTCCCATCTTTTGGGTACCTGCATAGTTACTAGGATATTGTGCTGTAGAAAAGTGTGAATTTCACTTGGTTACTACTGACAGTAAAAGACCAACAGAACCATCCAGCTGCATTGCCACTTCACTGTTTTTATTTATGTATTGGAAGGCTGTACAAGCTCAAAGTCTCTGGACAATTAAAGTATAAACATTTAAGACATGTATATGAAACTCATTGCAACCTGAAATTTCTGAGAGCTTCATCTCTTCAAATCAGATTTTGGGTTTTGTTTTAAAGATTTCCTATTTCTGCTTTCTGGCCTATTTGAAATCACTCATTTTGACATGATGTCTTTTCTCTGCCTCCTGAACAATTGGGGACATCAAACCAAAGAAATTAAAACCAGAAAACCAAAAAGCCCCCAAAGAAATGAAAGTCCCCATCCATTTAAATTGCTCTTAATATAAAATACTAAAAAATATATTTTTAATTATATTTTTTAGTATTTTATATTAAGATTGAAAGGCATGTTGAAAGAATGCTACATGTTTCTTGTCTTTTCACCTTAGTCATTTCCACAGCTGAGTTGAGCATATACCTATAGCAACTTTTTATTCTTTGTGAGCCTGTTTCAAAAAGGCATGAGTGGAAATGGAACAGGAAACTCTGTCAATATAAGGATGAGCACCACGACCCAGTTAGGGACAGATTTGCCTTTTCAAGCCTTAGCCTCTCAAAAATCTGCATAAGAGATGTGTTCTTGTCTAGTTATAAGCAGATGGTGCCACCTTAGAAACCAGTACACTTCTGTCTTTTTACAAACTCTATCAGAATTATTTCATATTTATGTATTCAAAAAAGGATAAAGTTTGAGAGCAATCTCTTTAATTTTACCATCAGAGTTTAACTTACTATTGTTTCTAAAATATAACATGAGTACATTCTGCGTTCTCTGCAAACCATGAATATCTTTGCAATTCTTATAAGCATATTATTCTTTAAGAATTACCCACCTTGGGCCATCACTTCTTGACAACATGCATGCTATCTCACTGTAAGCATGTTATCACATAACCCAGCAGAGGATGCAAAGGTCTACCTGTTTTGGGAAAGTGTAATGTTAACTTTTCAAGCTGAGGACTCCCTGGAAACATTCTGAAGAATGGAAGTTCCTTTTGTTGCTTTGGCACAGTATACCAAACCCTTCATAGAGGAGTCCATTAACTTGCAATGTTTTTAATCATAATTAATTCATGCTGCGTAACTGGAGACTACATTGCATAAGTGCTTTTGGGTGGCTCATTGTTGTGTAAACCTTAGTTATTTTAATATCTCACATACCCCAAATCAATCTAATAACTAAAATTATGTAGTTATGAAGGAGTAGATACTTTTTTTTAAAGTCTTGATCTGTCAATGACTCTTTGTATGAGTATCCCTGTTTGGAGTACCAGTGTAAATATAGAAAAAGCAGACCAAAAACTTTTTCTAAATCCATAATGCATTGTGAATTGAATTGGGTTTATATTGGAGGCTTTGGTAGGGTGGTGGGCTGCAGGGATGCTATCTGAGAGAAGACATTAGGGGCTGTCCTCGTGTTGTCAGCTCAGAGCCAGCTTCAAAGTGGACACACCACCGGCCAAATCTGAGCCAAACCAGTGATGCTGGTGGTGTCTCTGTTATATTTAAGAAAGAATAGAAAATGCGAGAACAGCACCCTGTGGGAAGTACTCATGTTAGAGTAGCTCATGAAGGGCTTTATCCTATGGCAAGGATCCCATGGTGGAGCAGAGAAAAAGGAGTAAGGAGCAGCAGAAAGTGTTATGAACTGACAGCAACACTTCATTCCCATATGGTCCACCCAGGGTGGGGGGAAATGTAGTGGAGTCAGGAGTAAAGCTGAGCTTAGAAAAAAAGGAAGGGTAGGGGGCAAGTTTCTTTAGTTTAGCTTTCTCACTATCCTGCTCTCTTTTTAATTGGCAATAAATTAAATTAATCTTCCCAAGTTGTGTCTCATTTGCCTGTGACAGTAATTGGCAAGCAATCTCCCTGTTCTTATCTCAACCCACGAGATTTTCATCTTACTCTTTCCCCCTTTCTTGCTAAGAGGGAATGAGAGAGCAGTTTGGTGGACACCTGGCAGTCAGCCAAGGTTAACCCACCACATAATTTCAGGGCTATTTTAAACAAATTGAATATTAAAAACTCTCTGTAAATGCCGAACCCCTTCCTCACTCTCCTCTCCCCTTTTAATTGTTTTTTTCACAATTTTTTCTTCATCTCTATTGAATTTGAAGGGGAAAAAAAAAGGAGTGGGGAGGGAAAGAATTACGCTCTGGAGACAAGCAACCCCAAGCTTTTAATAATGCGAAATATTCTTAATTCTAAAGGAACAGGAACAAAAAAAAAAAGCAGACAAACAAATCAACAGATATTCCTGTACATTGAAGGTGTTCTGGGAACTATTTGGAAGAGAAATTGCACATTGGTCTTATTCATCTGAATCAAGTGGAATATAAAGTCTTTGCTCTAGTACAGGCCTTGAGGTTTGAAAAGGTGAGAATGTTGATGGTTGCACACTGATCCCAATAAGCTATTTCATGTCAGGCAGGCAGAGACCTAATAAGATGAAAGGCTTTGAAGGGGAAGTCACAGAAATTCTAAGTAGAAATAAGATATAAACTTTTAAGTTTAATTAAGTATTGCAACCATTTCCTGTCATTTGGGATTTAAATTAAGATTGGATCTCTTAAACTATCTCATTTAGTTGGGCAAAATAGGAGAATAACTGGACAAAATTCTGTGGGATGCCCAGTCACAGGAGGCCAGGTTGTGGAAGATTATTAAAACCTTATGGCTTTAAAAATCTATGATTTGGTAATAAATTCTATATTCCTTAAAGAAACAGGTCAATGAAAACAGTTCCAAATACAGGTAGCCAAAAAGATAGATTTACTATAGTGAGACAACCTCAAATAATAAAAAATCTGGGACCCCACACAAAAAGCAGGCAAAATCTCTGTGGTGCCATGTCAGGCTCCTGAATTCCTTGTGGTAGGGAGAAGAACATTTGGCCTGAAAGTCAGGTACAAGCACTTTGCTATTCTTCCCCACTAGTTTGAATGAGTTCCTGACTATAAAAGGCAGGCCAAAACCGGCTGTTTTTTCAGACGCTGAGCTGCCAACCAGTTCTGTCACATCCCTTAACAGGAATCAAATTTCCACACAGCTACAGAAGTAGCTAGATGACTTCTCAGCATGCTGGTCAGTGACAAGATTTCACGTGGGGGTTTCAAGTTATTTTCAGTATTGTTTATCATTATTACAGGCTAAATCTACATTAACATTTAATCCTTTGGACAAAGATTTACTGAAAAGAGCAAAACTGATATAGGCTAACCTGGAGAGAAAGTAACAGTCAGTGTCAAGCTCTACCTGGCTATGTTTCCAGGCATTCATTCTACACGCCTAGTGATGGATTACTTCCGTGTAATCAACACTGTTAGCATATAACATGAATTTTTTCTACTATGGTAAAAAATGTTCTGGGCAATCAACTGGAAATCACGTTCATGTTTTCATGTCCGTGTAAGTCAACCCCTTCATGCAAAAAGACAGTGCTGTTGATGAGATGGTAAAGACCTCATTCAATTTTTATGTGGTGGTGTTTCTATCTCTAGAATTCATCTGACATTTACAAGTCTTGTCCATGAAAAAAAACAACAACTTTTGCCAATGAGTGTAAGTTTGCAACTAGAATTACTATTGATGCTGATCTTGCAGTAGTCACGGAGCCAGACTGAATCCATATATAGGAAATGAGCACTAAATGCCTTTGTACCTTGGCAGAACTCGGTTCAAGGTGTCTTGGTCTACCTTGTTTTATTTTAACATCAACATGAAAAGTGAATAAAGCTTTCTTCTCCGGCTCTTTGTATGATCATATTTACTGGAGTATTGCATTAGTTTAAATTATGTTTGGACAACTTTTGACTATAATTTACATTACATGCATGCCCAATAATAGATACAACCTTCTCTTCTACCAGCCACAAATCAACAATTCTGTTGTTGTATATCAATCTATTGGTGATTGCAATTTTTTTTACTTTACTTTTCCTTTTTTTTTTAACTAACAGACATATCTTTTATGTGTGTTTAAAAAAGAAGAAGCTATAAACACTACAACACAATGATTCAGTCCTTTTTAGATAGCATCTAAGCCTGTATTCTGTTTAAAGAATACATATGTCCCCTATTGAAATCAATGTTAATCTGTCATTTTACCCATCATGCTTCTCCTGAAAATACACAGACTTAAACTTTTTCTCAGATCCTTTCCTGCACTGGATTTCAGAATATGCCTTCAAATTCAGATCTTAGAACAAGTGACTTTGAAATAAAAAGCAAGATATTAAAATTTTTTTTATCTGAGGTCATAGAAATACTTCATAATAATAAGGTGAAAGCAAAAAAAAAACAACCTCTCTCCCCCCGCAAAAAAACCTGAGGAGCTAAACTGCCAGTACAGCACGATTTTAGCCACAAATAGAATTGTATTATCAGCTTGAAAGTAGCTCTCAGCAGGGACTCAGACAGCAGACGGGATTGTATTATTCTGCCATTCCTCTATCCATCTGTTAAAGAAGTTCTGTTTGGAATCAAATGCTCTTTTTTTAATTATTTTTTTTAAGAATAATCTAATTTTTGAACACCATCAGTGGCACTTCATATATGCACACCTTGCAAGTGTATAGGAAAAAGCTTCCTTTGTTTGTTTTCATTCAGGGAATTCATCTCCACTACCTTTATTTGTTTTAGAATTGAGTTTATGCCAACCCCAAATACCCATTTGAACATCTGTAACTATAGAATCCTCCCTTGTTTTCCTCTATATAGTTGAGGTTTTTTTCTGATTTGGAATATCTTCTTCCTTGCATGAAATTTTCCAATAGTGCTTTGGTTCTTTTATACACTCTCTTTCCTCTTTCCAGGAAATGTGCTCAAATCTCTATTGCAACTACAAGGAGGAAAAAGAACTACAATATTAACACATGCATTCCCCCCATCCAATAAACTGTTCTTTACTCTAGGTGGTACTTGTGTTATTATCTGGTTTTGAAAGCTTTTCTATCTCATATAAAACATGAAAATAATGGTCCAAGAAGGGATACTATACCAGCAAAATGCTTGTCAGGTATGTTCATTTATATTGGTGAATACTGCTTTTGTGCTGTATATATCTCCCAAATGAAATAAAATGCAACAAGAAAATGGCATAACTGAACCTACGTACTTCCCAGCATAGCTGAACCCATGTTAGAGATTTTCACTCTTATGTATACATTGGTTGGAAATTGCTGTTCATCATGCCTCTGTAGCAGGCAGAGGAAAATAAGAGGTTGTGGTGTCGGCTTACCTTTATCCTTCCCACAGTCTGGATTTTTCTGAAATTTGAGGTGATGAAAAAGGTATCTGCAGAAGACAGTAGAGGATACTGACAAACTCAATTTCAAAGAAGTCTTTGAATTTTTGTCCCTTTGAAATTCTTACCATCCCTTATCAAAAAAACCCAACCAAACAGAAACACTAACCAAAACCCAAAAAAAACAACAACCAAAACAAGAAAACTTGGCAAGAAGAGTCCAAAGGAGGTTGCAGAGCAAATCTCATCCCAGGAAATCATGAAAAGTCAGCCTTAGAAAGTAAAATTAAAAAAAATTATGATTAATTCATTCATCTTGAGATTTGGTGTGTCTGTGGGAAATTTATGAATAATCTTTGGAGCCGTCTAGATCTCAGTTTTGCATGGGGTAGATTTCAAAGACACTCTTTTCTCTAGTACCTGAACGTAAACATTGAATAAGAGTAGTCAGACTGCCTGTTAAGACTCTCTTCTGCCTTGTGATCTGTCACAGATTTTGTGGTACAAAATCGAGGTAATCAGGATCAACATTTTCTGAGGTTATACCTGCTATATCCTGCCTCAAAATACCTACTTTGTGGGTTGATGTGCTTTCCCAAAAATGAATACATTAATATAATGAGTTCCTGAAAATGTCCTGGTTATATTGGCATTGATATTCCTTGATCAGAGACCTGAGAGAGAGAATCCCCTCCATCTCCAAATTTTATTCACCTGAATCTTTTGAAAATATTTTAAAATGCACTTGCTTAAATAGCTTTATTAGAAAGTAGTTAGGCTGTAGTTCAGCATCTCAGTGGGGTTTGCATGCTTAGAGTCACTTTGGGAGGAGGCTATCACAGAGGATATGGAGTGGAGTTTATATGTTAATGATGGAAGGGCGGAGATTGAGGGGTGACAGGGTGGGACTTCTCTGTCTCTTTCACCTGAGATTGTGTCAATTTTTCAAAACTGTCTCATCCTGGTAAAATAATTTCACATTTTAACTGCTTTAAAATTACCACATAATGTCAAAACCAGAGCGTCTAAGAGATAAACAGCAAACACTGTATCTTTCATAGACACACAAATCCATAATATGGAGAGAAGGTTATGCCAGAACAGCAGACTCCACGGTACAGACAGTCTGAAACTGGGAGGCCCTTGGATGATGAGGTTCAGGAGTCTATATTTGGATACAAACCTGTCACAACTGAGATTTTTATGCAAGTGCTTCTAGCTAACAAATGAAGGGATGTGATCTGTGCTGAGGATGTCTACCAGCATTACCTTTCATCCAACTGAAATGAAATTTAGTTTGGACACATACAGTATGCTTGCTTTAAAAATTGGTGACTGATTCTTTCCCTTCTTCAAGTAAAGAAAAAGCTTAGCTCCAATTTCCTAGAAGTGTTTCCTGACTGTCCAGTTTACTAATCAAGTTAGTTTTGTGTCTGCAAATGTGATAAATGCATGCATTTTCTCTTTACTGAGTTTTCTCTTAAATGACCTTTTCCAATACAAAATAGTCTGAAGGAGATATTTTTATATGGTTAGTAAGCTAAAATGGACCTGTAAAATTAAACTTTATTTCACCTGACTATTAAAGGGAAAATGACTATGTAAGTAATATGTTTAATGTAGTTTGCTTTTCTTCCTGTGAAATATATGGTCCATAAAGTGCAACCAGCTACAGACTGTTTAACAAATGTAAACAGGTTAAGTATGTTATATCTGGGATTATATCTCTTCACAACTAAAATTATCTATCCATTGTGTGACATCAAGACCAGGAACCCCAATTATTCTTTGATCTTTCACACAAGCGAGATAATAATTGGAAGCTGACAAAATTCATGCTCAGGTTGGGGGATATTGATTTCTGTTTGTTGCATCTTAACATCTAGAATGTGACTGTCATGTATACTAAAACATGAAATTTACTGTCCTCATAAGAGTTTTACTAAATCAGCCAGCAAACGAAGGAGTTATTGGCAGCTTTTTCATTACTAAACATAAGGTAAAGCACCTGATAATTTTTATATTTAGAGGTTCTGAAGTGATTTTCATGTACATCGATAAATACCAGGTCTCTTAAACATTCTGAATAAAATCTTTCTTGTTTTTAAGAAATTACAAAATTGTTTACTGCATCTTTATTGGCACTAAATGATACAGTAGCCTGCTCTTTGCATATCAGTATGTTTGTAGCTATTCACAACCAGAACAGTGCAATTTTGTCTGAGAGTGATGGAGTAATAAAAGAGCAGGATTATTTTGAAATAGTTTGGCAAGAACAAATATCCTGATAAAGGATACCTGCAATATCCTGCAGGTGTAACATTCACTGTTGTGTGTTTGAAACACATGAGTATTTTTTTAGCTTACCTACAGGTGAGCCAAAAAGAAAAGGAAAGTTGCAAGAAGACAACCAGCTTGATCTCAGGACTGTCAATGGGTTTTTTTTGTTAATTTGATAAATTAAAGCACTAAATTCACACACACACACACACACACACACAAACATACACACACACTCTGCAGCTCTGATCTGTTTTCTTTGATATTATGACTAGTTCTTCAGGTAAACTTATCACTAGGACTTTGATATTTTTCTGAACATTTAGTGTCAGTGTTTTTAAAACATGACTGCTAAGGAGACAAGTAGATTGTGTATTTTAGTGGGGAGAGAGACAGGAAAGCTTTCAAAATATGTGTGACCTATGCACTTTGCTTTTGAAGCAGGGGGTATCTGAGTAGCTCAATGAATGCATGGAAGCTTGTGATCTTGTTACTAGGATCTTTTCGTTTAATTATTACCAGAAGTGTCTTGATATGCGACTGTTCACTGAAATCTGTTTAAAAGCTGACATTTATAAGCAGTTGGAGGAAATATTATCACAGTATATTCTTCCCTCTATTAAATTTAAATTAATATTTAGTTGCTGTCATGCAACATTTTTTACTGTTGGGTGGAAAATGTTTAGCCTGACCTTCCAGTAGCTGTAATTAGAGGTACAGCAATCAAAAGCTTAATTATGCTTATAACATTTGCTTTGCTCTTCCCCACGTACAAGAACTAAGAAATCTGTGGCATTATCACTTGACATTTTCAATTAAATTTACTGAACTGCATAAAAATATATGTTCCATGGGAACTAACCCTATTGGAGTTTAATATTCAGAGATGTGGAATACAAAATGGAGTGATTACATGTAATTTTTTAATAAACCTTGTTTAGAGACTGTAGCTTGCCTGTTTGAATGAAATGGAAGATACTGAGTGTTCACTGACCAAAGGGTGAAGACATTTAAGATTGTGCACAAGTTTTGTTAGTTTGGAAAAAAGCAAGTTATAAGCATGTAAAATAATGAAAGCTCTCTTCTCCAATTATATCTGTTCCCTGAATTACTTCAAGGGAAAGATAAATTGACTGTAACGCACAGAGCTGGTTAGGATAGCAGAAGTACAGAGACTAAGCTGGGTCTGTGATGAATATGCTGCATGGATTCATGCTTTAAATCTATTGTTACCTACCTCTCCACACAGACTGTTTAGGTGCAGACTATTTGAGTTATGATGATGAAGAGAAAATAAGACCAAGGTTGTTGAGACTATGGCTTGTTTCTTCCCTCAGTTATTTCTGAGTTATGCTGAATTCACTAAATATTCTA
>NC_091015.1:71015029-71017529 GCF_041296385.1 Aphelocoma coerulescens | reverse complement strand
GATTGGTTAAAGATGAGCACCACACCTGCTGATAGCAGTCACTAGCAAGACCACTGCTGGCTGCACTGCTTGCAGCACCAGGGAAATTAATGAATATACAGCTGAAACAAGACAAATCTGCTTGACATCTGTAAATTTTTAGAAATCAATTAATTGTTAAAATATTTTAGTTTTTCCACTCTAAAGCTGGAAAAAAAGCTGTTCTTTTAGACAATGTTTCTCATGACTGTGTGGATTTTAGGTAAAGGCTACGATATCTAAAGATAGTGACAAATCCTTGGGATAATCTCCAAACTTGTAGGAGTTTGCTCAGGGTTTTTCTCATCAGTTGCATCAGTTGAAATTAGAAGGTCATTGTGGAGTTTTCTGACCCGAATTTATCTAACTGCTATTTAACCAAAATAAACTCCTCGATGATTGCTAGCATCCTCTGTCAGCAAGTTCCATGGTTGATAACGCAGAATTTAATTTATTTGGAATTGATGTTTCATCATAGAGATATCTATATTTGTTTTCCCATCATATCTGTATACATGCATATGCAACTGAAAAATAACTTGAAAGTATAAAATTCCATTGAAACAATGGAAAGATAAATAAATTTTAACTTAATTATATTAAATTTCAGTAAAGTAATACTGAAATGAAATTTTTGGCCCCAGGTCTTCAAAGGGAGGGCTGGAATTAAGATAAAATAAAAATTGGTTGTAGTCCTTGTAATTTTTACCAAAAAGTGTGACTTGAGCTATATAAAATTCGATTAAATTTTTCATTAGTAACTTTTATCCTAAAAAACAATAAAAATACCTACTCATTTTATATGGGAAAATAATTCCATAAAAATATTTTATGACATTTCAGGTGTAACCAATGTGCATCTGAAATAAATAAATATCTCCAGATATATGTCCAAAGCCTCTAAAGTTTTCCTAATAGAATGAAACACATTAAGTCATTTCCATACTGTCTTGTTCTGCTTGGGATGTGCACATGAGTATCTCAAAGCTGCTGCTGTGGTTTTTACTGTATGAATGACCTTATATATGACCTTATATATGACCTTATATATGAGTCAGAGGGATTTGTGCTTTTCATCCTGTTTCTCCCTTCAGACTCTCTTTGGGAGACCTGTGGCAGCAACTCTCAGCATTATCAGGAGCTCAGCTGTTGATGGTACCCAACAGGGTAAGAGTTGGAGAAAAAGTGGGTTTGATGGGACTCCTGTGAATTAGTAAAAGGCAAATTGCAGAAGTAACAGTTATATACAGGGACTTGCAACACACCTTGTAATTGTCTTAACAATCTGTCCAGAATAAATTCCATAGCAGGACGCCTGCCATCGGACTTACACCATTTATTGTGCAGACTCTATGGTATCCTGAGGATGATTCTGGCAAGTAGGAGAGAAACAAACTCTCATGTTTCTAAATTTCAAATAACTGTTCCTATGACTGTCTTCCTATATTTAAGTCTTATATGTAACCCGCAAAGAAAAAAGTTGTATCAATTACTGAAATATTAGAACAAGCAACTGTTTAGATCAAAATCAATCACCTAAGAGCTAAACTAGCAATCACAATTCAGAAAACATGTAATATTTTTAGTTTAAACAACTGTTTGCTTTATAAGGTTATTATTCATATTCCAGTTTAAATAAACCTGCAATTTGTTAACTTTTTAGCCTTTAAATGCAAACTTCACTCCTTACCCTTTAGACATGGTAATGTAGTGGTAATAAAATTGATGAACAATTAAATCAATGAGATCATGATATCCAAAACAAGGGAGGGGGGTATACACATGGATGATACATGTGTGGTAGTAGGTGTGAGCTGCTACGAGCCCTTGGTCTCCTTGGAACCAGCATGCATTAAGATTCACATTTTACTTTAACCAAATGACTGAAATAAGTTCAGCCTGGAGATTTCATGCTGTCACAGACTAAATGAGGATTCAACCCATGCTGTGATAGTTCAGCCCATTCCTTTACTTTTAATGGTCATCTGGTGTCTAATTTCTCTCCTCACCCTTCTTTTTTTTTTTTTTTTTTATTTTACCTTGACCAGAAGACTGAAAAGAAATGAGGTGTATTAATATAGAGTGTCACATCCCATTCTTTGCATCCCATCCCTTAAGAGACTTTAGCATTGTGGAATTCATTGCTTAGGAAAGGGGAAAGGGAAAACTGCAGAATACCCAAGAAAACACGTGATACCACATCTTTGACAGGATATTGTTTAATCTCTTTTTGTACTGCTTTGTCTTCTGGCAAAGATGTGACTCAAAGCATATGCCTCATCAACACCTTTGTCTCCCATGGCCACATAAACACCTGATGTCTGAACATTTTTGTAAAGGAAAGCAAGCACTTGTTTGGTTGTTTTTTCTAGTGTATCTTTTGCATTGTTTTATTTTAAATATATAAATTCATGGGGATTTTAATGGACTCAGTCATGATATCTCAAATATCCTGTCACCTCCTGTCTATAACTGGCACTCA
>NC_091015.1:70945029-71010029 GCF_041296385.1 Aphelocoma coerulescens | reverse complement strand
TTTTTTCTTTAGCAAGAGCCAGCAAATTTCCTTCCAATCCTTCAAAATCCTATGGAGCTCAACTACCATTACTACAGTTGAATTTTTGTCCAAGTACTACGTACACTGAAATTTCTTTGGTAGTGTCCTTCACTGGAGTTGTAAGTCCTTCCTAGATATTAATGTGTGCTTTTGACAGCACAGATTTGAAGTGTGGGAGCAGATAGTTGTCCCAATTTCAAAATTAGGAAGGTAGGACCATCAGTGATTTTCCCAGGAGCAAAAGAAAAGTCAGAAAAAAAGGGAAAGTCAACTTCTGTCAGAAAAGTTCCAGACCAGAGTAGTTTAATACAGAGGCCAAAGCATGGGATCTTCTTTCTTCTCACTCAGTCACTGAATTGCTTTTCCTTCTAGTGAATTTGATTTGTCATTTCTTGTGCTGGTGAGAGCCTGAATTCTGGGAGGTTCTCATGGTTGCAAATTGGAGCTAGCCCTAGTCCGGTGGATGCCCACTCTGTTTTTCTAATCACGAAATTTCTTCTTTCAGCCAAGTGGATGTTGACAGGTTATTACTTAGAGTCACAATTTCAGAGATTATTTGAAGTAATGGGAAGTCTTCTGATGTAGTTTAGGATTTAGGACTGAAAATTTTGGAATTACAACTTTGGGTATATAGAGTTTTCAGGGCTTCTGAAGACTAGTGTGCTCATAGCCATCAAGCACTGTAATCCTCTGCCTACATCTTTCATACTACTGACACGCCACTTACAAAAACATGAATAAATGACTGGAGGAGTCAGATGATGGTACATTTAGGTCTCAGATTGTTTACCTGAAATTAGATGATATACAGAATATCAGAATACTGCTAAATTAAAAAAAAAAAAAAAAAAAGAATTAAAAATAGTATTGCTGGTGTAGTTGGGCTTTAACATTCATAAAATTAGCTTTTCAATCCCTGTAGAAGTGCAGTTATGATATCAGCAGTGGTTTTCCTTGGTGAATATTATAATGGGTGTTCTCATTGAGTAATGTTACCAAAATACATATTTAAGAATGCAAAGCACACGTGTATGTGTTTGTATGCTGGAGGAAAGGCTTTCATTTATAAGAAGTTTAGTTTCAGTAATCCAATAAGTATTTTCTGTGAGCAGAGAACAAGTTTGATGTTAAACAGTTTTAAAAGAACTTAGTTATAAGATGGGTTTTAGTGAAAGAGGCAATATGTTTTTATGCCTCTTTCAATTATGGCCAAAAACTTTTTAGGCTGTGAATGCAATGTTTTATAAACTTGCCTCTAAGAGGAAAATGTGGTCCTCTTCCAGTACATGCATACATACCCTTGAAAGTGCACTGCTTGCAGTGCCAAGTTTCATTCTTAACATACAGCAACATAAATATTGCTCTCTTCACCCCTATCGTTGTGTTATAATTGCGTTAGCCTATGTGGTCCAAAGAGTGTTTCCAGTAACAGCAAAAGAAATTTCGAAATAATAAAGCTGTCAGTGTTAACAGTGATTCTTGACAAGACTCATATAAACCTAACTAAAAATAGAGTAAGTTTCACTTGTCAAAAACTAGAATAATACAAAGTTTGGGATTTTCTGCGTCCCATCAGATTTATTTCTTGCCTTGAATTTAATGATTTTTTAAAAGATAGATGGTTGTTCTCCTTTTCCCTTTCTCTTTTCCTCCCACACTGCCAAACCTGAGACCAAAAATGGCCTTGTACAATCAATTGAAGGAAACTGATCCTCACTATAAAGAGCTTTCAGTTCTCTTTATGGTTTAAAAAACAAGATTTTTCTATGTATTTATTACAAAAATTGGAGCTCTGCTATTACTTACTAAGCTTAAAAGAAAGGCATGCTCCAATGAATCCTGTATAACATAACTGTTCTTCCAGCCTTGCAAGTAATGGCAGTAGTCTGATTTTGTTTTAAATATATAAAAAGCCTCTGATTCAAAGAAAGAAGATTCTCAATACTTGACTGGTTTCTAAATAGGCATTTTGAGCCTTAATGGGCATAACATTAGGTTTACGGTCAGACTCGGTGATCTGAATGGTCCTTTCCAACCCAAATGATTCCATGTGCATTGTTTTTGAGGTCTGAATTTTGAGTTGCTGAGAACAGATGTGCTGCCTGTAATTTCTGTTGTGCTGCCTGAGTTCATGACAGCATAGGATTTGACTCTAAATACCTATCACATGGACTCAGGATCTCCTTTAGTTTAAATATCAATAAAGTTCTGTCTGTCTTCACTAAGGAATCTATCAGAGTAAGTATATGAAGGTCATTTAAAATAATTACTTTTTCCTTTTTAATGATGTCTGTAGGATAGCTCACAAGAATTAAAAGTAGAATGACATTAAATTCTTCTTAGTTGAAGATGTGTTTGTCATTAAACCAATTCAAATATATAAAAGGAATATTTTAGGAAGATCTGTTTTGGGGGAAAAATTTACTAAATATGGAGGGCCTGTACAAATGTGAGGTACAGTGCTTTGGACATATCAATGCCAATGATAATGTTAAAAGGTCTTTCAACATGAGGAATAGGTGTCACATTAATTTGTTGAAAGATAGAACAATATAATTTGAAAGACAGTTAACAGTTGTTTATAACAGGGCGGGGGGGTTGTTTTGGTTTGGTTTTGATTGTTTGTGAATTATAAGATTTTAATGTTTGCTATGCATTGAAAGTTATTTAATATTCTCTGATGACAGCATAATTGTTCATAAATTTAAGAAACAAGTAGACAAAACATGAACTGCCCATTGAGTTTGATATCACTTGGCTTATAGAATATATTAGATATGCTCCTACAGGGCCTTATTCTAATTTCTTTTTTGGCTTACCTGATATTTTCTCCATAATTTTAATTGTAAATGCATGTGTATATGTGAAAAATTATTAAAATATTTTTGAGAGGGCAAAAACCTAATCTAAGAGCAAAACAATATAAACAAAATGGAGAAAATGTACTGTGCTTTAAATGAAGTCTGCAATGTACTCTCAGAAGACAATCTGGTGTCTGACTGAAAAATAAAAAAAAGGAAAAAACTTTCTCTCCAGTTAAAAGTCAGCTTCTGGACTGAATATCTCTTCCATAATTGTTGATGACCTTACTATCACCTAAACCAGAATAAACGTCAACAATACTTCATGTGTTACAGAGAAAGCACAGAGCAGAAATACTGTATTTCAGTTGCAATGGAAAAAGAAAACAGTTACCCTCTTGTTCAGCTCATGAGAAAGTCTAAAAATGCAATTGGGTTATTATGGTTGTTTTGATTTTCCCCATCTTTACATTAGAAATTCAGTTCTGTTTTCTACACTTTTCTGATATTCTCCAGTAAATTTCGACAGACTTTTGATATTTTGGATCACAGGTGGTATAATTTACAAGAAAATTGTATGAAGCACTTGATGGATTTTTTTCTCCATAGTTTTACAGAAGGGAGGTTTGAACCATGCTGGAGTTCTTTTACCAAAGAAAACTTAGAAGTTTTCAGTGGAATAAAGAGGTAAGATTAGCATGAAATTCTGAACATGTCATGTTTATTTCCTTAAGGATGTAACATATGGCTTTTGGCACATGTTGTGCCAACAGGTACTTGTGTTGCATCTTCTGTGGGAATACCCCTAGGACGAGCCACAATGGAATAATTTTAAACCTTGGAGTAAGGCTGCTTTTATGATGAGTTATTGGATGGAGCTTTGAGTCAGCAGCAACTTGATTTAATATTACTAGATCCTGTGAAATTTTCATAGATTTTAAGATGAGGGCGGCAGAGAGGGCAGCCTCATTATTTCTACTTGCAACATTCAATGGAACATAGAAGCATTTTGAAGTTGTGGGTTAATTGTTTGGCTTAAAGTGTAATTTATTTTTCAATGCTGAATTAGCAATACTGAGGCATATTATTCATGCTTTAGTAGAGAAAGCAGATTAGTTAAACTCCAGGAATTGAATTCTTAAAGGTTACACTTTGAAAACAAATGTGTAGGAAAGAGAAGGCAAACTATAACAAGACATAGATTGTCATTACATGAATTAAGCATCTGTTGTACTACTATTTAAATTATTGACATTAGGCTGTGATTACAGGGATATTTTCTATACTGTTTGATAGTCATTCTGGTCAGAGAGCATTTCTTCTTTCTCATTCTGAAACCGTTTGCATTTCGTTCCTCAGTTCCACACCTGTGTCCCAGAAAGGCAACTTCACTGACATAAAAATTAGGAAAGTTTTGGTTAACAACTGCTTCTCTGCAGACATATTCAAACAGAAACATGCTTTGATGAATATGCTAGTAAGAGATCAAGTTCTAATTATGCTTGTTTTTGCAAGTGTGAGGAATTGTGGGCTACAATTCTCTGGATAAACTGTGCTGTTGCTTTCTCTACTTAAGCCAATGAATAAAAGAAATTTATTAATATTTATTGGAAGTATATATTGGCTTAAAGACAGATGCATGCAGTAAAGCACCTTTGGACCTGGGAATATTAACTCATCATAGCTCTACAAATGAGTATTTGTACATGACAGCTGTCAGTTTCCATGTAGTCACTCTCCTTCTTGAGTCCTTTCTGTCTCAGCAGTATAGCATAGATAATAATGCTGAAGAATATGTTTGGTATTTAGTTCAGTGTATGTAGTAACATGAGAGTTGTCCCTCTCCTCAGTTTTGTCAAAAGGTGCAATAATTTTCATTAATATTGCAATCCAGCCCCATGGTCTAAGGATAGAATATTACAGTCTGTGTATGTCACAAGAGCAAGTCATGGTCTTGCGTTGCAATAGGTACCAAAATGCTGGACTCTCAAAGAAACTCCTGCTTTTTATTTTTTTTGTTCAACAGCTTGTGGTAAAAATATGTGATTAGATGACATTCTGTAACAGGTGCATACACAGCAGAAATCTGCTAGTGGAGCATCTCTGTAGGCAGCATCACTGTCCTGAGGAATGGGACAACTTGCATGACTTTTACATTAAGCTGTAAGCTCCTGTGAGTTTCCAGGACAGCTAACACAATTTCACGTCTGTGTTTTGGAAGTCATGGCCGGTCAGCATTACTCTGGACTCTCTTTTGTGTTTCTGTCACCTCCCTCCCCTGACACAGAGCAACCTTGCCCCATTTTGCCCATTCATGGGCAGAGAGTCTGCTAATGCTTTTCATTAATTCAAAGGCATTTCAATGTAATGAGGTTTGTATCAAATGGTAGATGCTGAACTTTGAAGGGAGTTTGAACACGACTTTGTTATTGTATGTCAGGAGGACCTTAAGGCCTTCTTTGAATTGCATTGGCAGTATGATTTCCAATGAATGTTTATATAGAAATTATTGAAAAAAAATCTTCAATATACTTATATTATCTTGAAAAATCATATTTGTGTTTTCCTGCCTCTGATATTATTATATCAGGAATATATCTTTTCAGCAGAGAAACTGAATCAACAGCTGGGAGCTCTGGATGCCCATGGTCTTTTGTCATCCTTTTCTCATGTAGAATGTTACCAGGATAGCACACCAATATTTTTATTACAAAGTGATGCTGCTGACTTGTAGTCAACAAGTTCTTCTGAGGTTTCATACTCAGACTTTTGTTTCGCTGCTGTTGAGCCACAGCATTTGCTGTATCTTGAGCACAGCTATGATTTGCAATTGTGCCTGGAAAAGCAGGCATTGAACCAAGGAAGAGAGGAAAACTGCCTCCAGATTTATGTATTTTTTTATATTGTGGCTCAGATAAGCTCCTTCTAGGAAAGTCTACTTTAAAGAATTCCTTTCAAAGCAGGTAGGTGAGCCAAGGAGGCCTGTCTTAGACTGCTCTTCAGATTTTTCTCTAAGTTGATGAAACTGCAATGTTTCCAAGATAAATGGCATATTTCTCATGTGGGATAAAACCAGATTGCTTGGCTATGCCTGTGTTAGGAGTTCAGTTGTTAAGGCAGTGTTTCATATAAGCTCGCCCTATAGGATGGTCTCTGTGCTCTCATTTTCCTTCTGAAGCCTGACGTACACTCCTCACCGTGGCTCAGTCTTATGAGAACAAGAGCAGAATCACCTAACATCAGCATCCTTTTTCTTTTTTTTCTTTTCTTTTTTTTTTTTTAACAACCAGGCCCTTAGCCCTCTTTTCACTTTGCTTCCATTAGTACCAAATCCCCCTTGTCCTTTTTAATTTTTAATTACCATTGTCTGTTCACCTTTGTTTTACCCATGACATCTTCAATTTAAACAGTATCAGAGAGGTTGATGTGAACAGTTTTCTTTTCAGCTTAAGTGACTGCAGCTCGTTTAGTTGTTAATTATGCAGGGAGGTTTGCATGGCTGCGGCTGGTAATTTGAATATGCTCCCAATGTCAGGTCTGTGTCTGGACGGCTGAGCTTGTAAAAGGATTATGATGTATATATGGTTCATGGCTAAGAGGGCTAATGAAAGTACCTCATTTAATCAAACACAATTAATTAAATGAACTTATGATATTAACCCATCTTTCCGTGCATGTATAATTTATATTAATTGATCTGCTGCATTGAAGTTGACCAATCAGGTAGGCTGCTGACAGCCTAAGGAAGAAGGAAGTACCATTAGCATTAGTTTGATGCAAACCATAATTGATGGGTCAGTGTGTTTTAGGGATGTAGCAAAAGCTTTGTTAATTGTCATAAGAAGTTCAAATTGATTGTGTCTGCATTAGTACATAAATTTAAATTGATTAATGTTTTGTTCTAAAATTAATGTCTATACTGCATGGGTGATATAATGCTTTATTTATTGGATTCATTAATGCAGTCTCAGGAAAAATAGTGTTGAAGTTAGGTAAGCGGGGATAGATCGTTAAGGATGAGTTCAGTGGAGCCATGTGGGAGACAACATTCCCACACGGAGCCTGAGCCCTTCTGCACTGAGATGGTCATGTGTGAAACACTGTACAGAGACCATGGAGGTTGATATTTAATTAAAGCTTTTTTGAAGACATTAGTGACATAGGGGAGGAGGTGGGAGGGGGAAGCCAACAAACCTTATATAGAGGAAATGCTAAGATGAAATACAAAGAAAGCCTAGAACTGGCTGGTTGTCTTAAATGTGGTTGTTTCTCCCCAGTCTAGATCAGCACTGTCCCCAGAATATTTCCTGTAAACCTGTTTTGTACAAGTGCTGCAGCCAGCTTGTAATGTGTCTTCAGCTGAATAGGAAACTGAAATTACACCACAGCAGGTTTGTTACTCAATCATTTTGTCTGTCGCTTTTCTGCATTTGCCAACACAGGCAATGCCATAGGTATTTTGTGTTTGACAGTCACTTTGTTTTAATAAGTATTTGCATTGCACATGTTTGATTTTTGTGCCGTAGCACAGGATGCTTTGGCATGTTCTATGGCACTGGCAGTTAAATATAGTTTTACCATCTTATGCCAGTTTATTATAGCACCTTGTATTTTAGTTCGCTTTACTTTTGATGCAAAATTTTAAAGGAACAAAGAAGAGTAGAAGATCCATGGAGAAGTGACTTTAATTCATTTATAACCCCTCCTTTTTCTTACCAAAGGAAACTTAACATCTGTTTCTTATAAACTGATTTAAATAGAAAATGTGTAATGCATCCTTTTACCAAATGGTTCTTTCTTTTATTGGAGGAATAAAGCAGTTTGACTGTTCTGCTTTTACTACAGTGCATTCATGCTCTTAGAAATGGGACATCTCCACTTTCACGAGGGCACAGTCTGAGCTTTGCACAGTAGAGGAGATTATATATCTTTCTCTGCTCTCTTATTGAAGTATGGTATGCTATGTATTATTTACAGACAATTTCCTAGTTCTGTAATGGTTGGTTTATATTCAAATATCACTCCATGTGGTGGCACTAGCGAGTAGCAAACATCGTAATTGGTTCCTGGAGAACAACTCCTTTTCCTTTTAACTTTTTGAGATTGTGTTAATGGGTGCCTTGCACTTGTTTTCTATTGCCAGATTTTAAGGACAGCTATTCAAATCCAAGTCATATTGTTCTGAGGCAATCGTGATGAAGTGATGAGCTTTGTCATGTGAAGCAATGTCGGCAATACTTTTGACAGTTTGGGCAAATTAAGTTCTTATTACTTGCTTAAATTATGTTTAGTGTTCCTCCTTTTCTTGCAAGCTTTATAACTGCAGTGTATCCTATATAAGTGAAGATATACATGCAGACAGTTCTCATATTTCAGGTGAAAAAAAAGACGGTGCTGTAAATTTTCTTGTTTTGTTTACACCTTTGTTTGAACTCCTCCACAGTATTATAGTTAATTACTACCAAAAGGAACATTCTCTTCAGTGAGCTGGTTTCCCAACAGAGTGGCTTTTTGCTTTGCAAAGATTTTGCACTAATAACGCATGAATATTTGACCCAGAGCCAACAGCAAGTGAAAAAACTCCTGCTGTGTAGAGAAAGGCATGAACAGCTCTCCTTTGCACTCTAAGAGCAAAGGGAATGGAAAATAAAATAGAGAAAATTTGCCACTTAAATAATATGATAAATTCAGAACTAGTCTCAGTGCTACCACATGATGCACTGGAAAACAAAAGCACTGACTGCAGGCATCTTGTGCCAGAGCAGAGCACCATGGGAATCACTGTCCTAAACTAGGATACTTTTCTGTCATTTTTCCAAAATCACAATGATAAAAAGAAAAAGATGTGTGTGTTGTTCATGTGCATGTTCTAGGGTGGGAGGAAACATGTGTGTGGGTCTGTGGAGGGGAGTGGGAGGATGTCTTGGTTCTACTGCAAAAATGTTGCTTTTGCTTAGCAGCCCTGTGAATGGGTCACAGATGTTCCAAGAGTGGAAATTAACGTTATTTTTTAAAACCACTTAACTATTAGCAGAATGCAATGTCTCTTGGAGCAATTATTCTGTTAATTGTGTTGTGGTTTAGGTTGAAGTCAGAGCTGTACTCTTTGCTAACAACAGTATTATTTGGACTTAAGTGCTGAAGAGGTGGGACAGCAGATAGCTGGCTGCCTTTTGAAACACATACAGTGAACCCAGAGTGGCAGAGAGGAGCTATTACAAAAAAAACCCATTGGAAACAGAAGGACAGAGAGATGAGTATTAAATAAGGAGGGAATTGCCCATGTCCTTGTCAGGTCTTACCATCAGATCTGGTCCTTGCTTTGCCATTGATGCACAATGAGAATGTTAATTCTCAATCAGCTATGGAAAAGAAAGCATTAGGAAAGATTACAATGCCTGTGACCAGTGGGCTCCTTGCACGTTATTCTCTCCCTCTGAAGCATTGTGAAAATCCATGAATTGGGCTGGCCATCCTCAACTCCAATTCAAGGGTTCTGCCATCAGTAGGTGTCACTACAGCCAGACAGAAACACCAGTGCACACAAGAAGGCACACGTTCACCTCACCATAAAAAACCAAATCAACACAGCAAAACCATAATGCCTCTCCAGCACATGGCAAAATTTATGTCATAATCTGGAGGCTTAAGTGTAGAAATTAAGTTAATACAAGTCTACTTAAGATGTTGTCGCTTAGTGAAAAAAGATCTTTTTCCTCATTACCTCCCAAAATGCTTGTACTGAGATCTGTAGATATGGTAGCATAATATTTACCTTAGCTAAATGGAAAAACAGTTATTTAAAAAGTAATAAAACTATTTGTGTGTAGTGTAAATAGGTGTGTGTGTTATTTCAAAATAAAATGACAGCGCCATCATGAGAGAAAATAATTCTTATCTCTTATCCAACTAAAGCCACAAGTTGAGTTTGTAGTCATAAAAAATACCAGAAAATATTAGGTATTATTAGGAGAATATTAGGCATTAATATATTTAGTCACAGGACAGCAACATTATCTCTACCCTTTCACAGCATAAGAGCTGTCTTAGGATGTATCTAAGCCTGAAAATATTATATTATAGTAAACCAAGAAGAAAGTGATGCATTGCCATTAGTAAAATAAAAGAATTTTAACTGACTCCACACACAAGAAAGTTATCATAGGGGAAATCATCTGACACATTTGCTAGTAACATGAAATTTTTTTGCAGGGTCTGTTTTTTAATTATTGAAAACTCTTAGCATTAGTATCAAAAAGATAAAGCATTTCTCTAAAACCACATGATTTCCTCAAATAGTAACCAGCCTCTTCAGCTATCTTTTTACTATCATTCCAGTAGAGTAAATATAATAGGAAAACACTAATCAGAATTAAAAATGGTAAATTAAATTTAGGTGTCCTGAAGTTTCAGTTCAGAAATAATGTAAAACTAGCTTTTGTTCAGTTGTTCAGTCTGTGCACTTAAAACGTCAGTGCATTCTTAGCCAAGTGCTAGCATTTTACAAAATGCACTGTTATATTTAAATGTTTACAGTACTGGTTTGGTTTTGCACAGAAAATAAAATGAGATCTCATTGGTTTAGAATTGTGTGTTCAGTCAATACACAAAAAGAAATATTCCCATTTTTTCATATCTGACCCACAAAATAGGGATGGGAAAGGAAGGATTAAGTTAAATCTGATAATTTAATATTGCATTCATTTGTACTGCCTCTTACTGTGTTTTGAGATGTGCTTATGCAGGTACGTTGAAAAAGCCTGGATTATTTGACAGAAGCAGAGGTCCTTTGCACAGAGAAGGCTGCAGAACCCTAATTAATTAGAATGATTTATTTCAGGGGTTGGAAATGAAGTAGTTAGGTTAGTATTTAATGGTCTCTAATATGAAAATTTTAGATCAACTTCCGAGTCTTGTGTAATAAGAATTTAATCAGGCAAATCATTGATCATAATCAGATAACTAAAATGAGTTCTTTCAGTACCTGTTTCTTCCTTTAGGACTCTGTCTTTCTCATGTCCGGACAGTGATCCAGCAATTCTGATCTACCCAACTAGCAATATTTAATTAACAAATATTTTTACTGAGTTATCAGAGACCTTCATCTATGACACTGCATTTTTTAGCGTGTGTGCATGCGAGCATAGACTTTAAACATACATTCCGTACGAGTTACGTGCAACAAAAAATTTTGCCCGCAAGTGCCAATGAACAGCTGATAACAATAAATTCACTCACAGTTCTGGAAAAATAAGGATTTATATTGCTAAGTATGGACTGGTTCTTTAAAACACTGATTGACATTTCTTTAGAAAAAATGCCTAGTCAAAGAGAACATGCAAATGTTTTGCTCCTTGTGGTTTTATAAACCCTCTAAAGCTGATCTCCGTGTGCATATTAACGGCTCCACTCTGCGTGGGGGTGAACGCTACACCTCCCTCATTTCATTCATTAGGGTGATTTAGGTGCTGGCACGGAAGGCTGGCTCGCAGGCTGCTGCTGCTGCAGCTCCGGTGCTGCAACTGCCGCCTGAAGTTTCTCTGTATTAATGTTTCCAACTATCATACCTGAAGCAAAAGAGAAAGTGAGATGAAAGAGATTAGTTCTATGTCTAAAAATTGGTTATCTGTAGTGTTTCATGAAATTTGCCCCGAAGGGAAACTTCCTGGATAGTTTTCTTGTTACTTGACACAATTCAGGCAGAATCATATTTGTTCCTTTGTCATGTTACTTTAGCATGGTGTGTTGAGTAAAGTGAACAGGTGCCCTCTTGTATTGATCAGCTATCATGGCAAGGAGCTATTATTAGATTTTGAAGGGGAAAGAGAAGGGTTGAGAAATGAAGAGGAGAAAGTGGGACAGGTTATTGATGATGGTAATAACTGTGCTCACTGGTCTCCAAACACCGGAGCTGTAAAGTTGACCAGATGAGGAGATCAGTATAGATATGTTGAAAGGAAAAGACAACATGAAGAAGTATGGAACATAGCTTCTTACCTGGCAGAGTTATTAAAGTTCATTGAAGGAAGATGAACTGTTTCAATATGTTAAACACTTGAGGCTGTTAAGAGAGAGCTGCTGTCACAGTAAGAGGCATTAAGTTTGCTTTTTCCTTTTTCTTTTTTTCCTTGCTCCTTCCTTCCTTCCTTTCTGTAATTTTTTTAATTTGAGTTTTTTGCTGTTCCTGTTTATATGTATGCTAGATAACCATGCAGAAATTAAAAAGTGAACAAAGGGAAAAGGTTAACTGATTCCTTTGAACGGGACCTACTGCTCATTTTATCTGAAAGCTGACTTCATGATGTGGGTTCCACAAAAGCATAGGGTTAGCTAGCATTAATGTATGAGTAGGAATATAGTATGTGTATACATCATATTTTGCTGCTACTTTAATCTGTTCAGTAGGATGTCTTCCTCAGCTACAGCTTTGTTGTAGGCAAAACACTGCCATCTTTTAGAAGCCAAGTGTGATAAGTGTTATATAGCATAATATATAATGAGATGCACTAGCCAGCAGAGACTCAAAATAGACCCAACATGATTCACAATCTGCTACTTTTACCCAAACAGTGCCTCTAACATAATTAATTTGGTGGTAATAAAAGGCAAAAATGTAATTCTGCTTTATGCTTGATAGTAAGAAGTGAACTAAATTAAGAGACAGTGAACTCTCAACAGTAAATTTGACTTGAGGGTTAAATTCTCTGTTCTGCTGAAAGGTCATCACATGATTCAATGTTTTTAATCCTTCCACAGTGTAATGATATTTTAGGGGATGCTTGCCACCATATATCAGGATTGTCTATACAAAATCACATTTGATTTCAACACATGGAAAAGGGTTGTTTCCTCCATTGTGTATAAAGCATGTGCTAATTTAAATTCTGTCACTGGAAATTGTTTTACATATATTTTGGAACAGAATATAAATTGCAACCATTGAAATGCATATATTTTCACTGCAGAAAGAAAATAATTATTATGTTACTCCATTGACTACCAGCCCAGATCCAAAAAAAAGTTTATCTTCTTAAGGGGTTCCCTTTAATTTTGCTAGGATTAATAAGATGTACAAATTTAGGAAGGGAAGAAACTGCATAGGCATTTTAGACAATCTAAACCCTATGTAAAGAAAATGGAGATCTGGCTGGCTATGACTGTATGTGCTGGGTGGAATGAACCTTGTGCAGGGATCTCAGAAACACCACTGCTGGCTTAGCATTTGCCATAGTGGAGGGGGGACACGTAGTACAGTAAGTTTTAGTGCAGACTTTGAAAACGACATTGCCATATTAGCAGGGCACTGCACCTAATGTTGTAAATCCTACCTCCAGCAGGAATGATCATTTGGCCATAGCACCCCACTGTTTCCAATTTGGAAAGTATCGCTGGGAGCATGCTGTCAAACAGTTGTTTCCTTTTGATCCCCATCTTGAAAGGAATCCTTCAGTCACCTGATGGGAATGTGAGAAGCTCTTAAAGATCAGTCCATATATACATATATATATGTATATGTATATATATGTATATATATGAAATCTGCATTTAATTAAGGATGGATTATGGTTAGCCCATTGCAAAGACATATTTAAAAACAAATTATTTCTGTGCGTAGAAATGTGCATTTACCATAACAAAACTACTTCTCAATTTGAGTCAAATTCACCAAACAGCTACTAGCGCTGGAAATGGCTTTTCAAAGAAGAGGGATTTCTGGCTTCACCACACTGACACAAGGCTTGTCCACATTTCCTTGTTTAATTCATTTGCCCACTGATTAAGGCAACTGTCCATATTGTAGTACTTCTCCCTCTTCTCAAACTCTCCCCTTAGAGCAGGGAAATATTATAGCCCATATGCTAAAGAGTTATTTTTCCTTGCAGTATTTCATACCAGTTGGAATGTTTCTGCTAGAAAAGACTGAGTCTTTCCTGAGAAAATAATCTATTTGGTCTGATGCAGTCACTCTCAGCCAGGGACATCACACACACATTGCTGGTGGAACACAGAAGGAAGGATGGTTTATGAAGGTGAGCAATATGCCAGCTTTCTTAAAGACACTTATCTGCAAATGATCGTTGGCTTAAAGGTTAGGACACTCTTTTGGAGAGTGGGAAAAATAAACTCTTGCCCATTTTTTGATTCACAATAGATTTCTCAGAAATTCATGGGGCAACAGAATGAGGACATCCTTCTGAAAAACAGTGGGAAGATTTTTTTCCAGACCGTACTTAAATATATGCAACACAGAGTGCTACCACAGGGAGAATGACAGTGCCTTTTCTCACATTATTCATCGTATCTTCATCACATTACTATCCTAGGAGAAAGTCCCCTTACCAGGAAATAATTGAACATGATTTTCCACATCCTGGGTTAATGTTCCCACTAAGCATCCAATGAAAGGAAATGAGAAAACTGTCCTGTTTACCATGGCCCACAAGACATACTTTATCTCATCCTCTTAGTATCTAGCCCTCCAATTTTTGAGAGGAGAGAGGGACGACAAGTAGCTGAATCCTGCTACTAGCATGTGTTAGTTCATTTCAGAATAAATACACTTTTATTCAGGAACAAGTTCTTGATCAGGCCCATCAAAAACAAAGAAGAAAACCACCTCTGTGGGCGTGAGTTCCTGGTGTTGCATGTGGTGAGGCAGACAGTTCACATTGTGTCTCAGTCATCAGGGAAAGAGGACATGGCCTGTTTTCTTCCTTATGCTGGGGCAATCCAGCAATATAGAAAACAAAGGTGCCTCCACTAAGTGTACATGGCTCGCCCTGCAAAATGAAATTAATAATCCTGCTGCACCTATTTACAGGAAGTGTCTTGAACTGACGGGGCATTAATGTCTAAATGGAGCATTCACTGGAGGAACTCTGAGTCATGCATTCAGAGGGGAAGCAGATTCTCTCAGACAGCACCATACTAACTACTGTCTCTTAAAGGAAAACCTGCAAGTTCACTGTCTATACTGGTATGATTGGACCAAATTTCCATATTTCTGTCCACAGCAGCCCAAGGAGCCATTGTATTGGTTTTGTTTCATATCCTGAACAGGCAGCAGCTGAGAAGAAAGTTTTATTTTCTTTTAGTCTTACATAATTGGTGTGTTTTATAGGAGTAAAGAAAGTCTTGTAAAATGTATTATATGCTCATTTTCTTAAAATCCCACCTCAGCAATAAGCGTGAGTTGTATATAACTGCTGCTCATCCCCCCATTTCTTTTTCACACTTCACTAGAGACTAAAGTCTTTTAGACTCTTCCTCTTATATAAATTGCCAGCAATTTCATAGGTGTTCAGGGATCTCTCATTAAAAAGCCAGTATTTTTGTCAAGTTGTAGTTTCTCCATTATTTTTTTTCTTCTTCTATTTTCCATTTTTTGTTTTGATTTGGTTTGTAATTTATCTTAGAATATGATTCACTTCTGCCACTCTGAAAGAAACTGATGGTTGCACTGTTCAATGATGCAAAAAGAAAGGATTTCCACATCAGGGGAAATATAATTTCCACTGTAGTGAAACTGCACATCTAGGCCACTGTTGGTTGACAATTATGCCCTAAGCTCTGACCAGCCTGCGAGTGGGCATTGTGCCATTCAGACAGTAGGGTAAACTGTAAGCAGCCGAAAATATGGCTTAAACATATTTCTTGAGGGAACAATCCCAGCTAAGAATATTCCTATTTGTCTGAACTCAATTTATTCATGCACATGCTGATGTACTATTAAAGATGACATGGGAGGTGACTTACACCAAAAGATCAGAAGAGCCAGAGAGGGAGAAGAGAAGTGATGTCTTCTTGTGGATGTGTAGAGGAAGCCTTAGGTACAATTTAAAAGGCAAATACTCTGAAGATACCTCCTACCTTGCTTCCCATGGAAGGCAAGATGGACATTTTCTTACTTCCTAAAGGGATGCACTCTCAGTGCTGCCTGGAGACTCACCCAGCCATTCTGTCTGGATTTCCTCCACTGCTTGTCAGACCTGCCAGGCTGGCCTGTAGCTTCTAAACACCTCTGAGTTCTGCCCTTCCCTGCCCTCCTCTCCATACCAGTCTTCTGGATGGAAGGAGTAGCTAAAAGTTCTCTTTTGAAACATCTGATGTAGGTCAGCACTTGTTGCACCTTACAGGGAGGATAAAGTTGATGCTGAGGAAATCCTTACAATTCAAAACTTTCAGTGTAAGAGGTTCCACCTGAAAATGAAGTACAGTACTTTGAATTCTTTGCAGCATTGCAATGTAAGTTTTCATTCATTAGAACTGAACTTACTGAACTTTTATTCCTCTTCCATTAGGTTCTTCTGATTTGCAGTGATATGGAACTTTTCACTGATGTGTATTTGTGATATTTTCTGTAGTGAATGCATAGTTTTGTTCAAGACAGCCAGGCATGACTAGAATGAGGGGAAGAAAAATACATGAAATTTCAGAGGCTTTTGGGAATGCTATGCTTACACGTACGGTGTTTCTATTGCCTCAGTCCAAAGAAAAGGATGGGGAAAGGGTGGTAAAAACTCATGAAACATTACTGTCTCTTGAAAGCTCCCATTCTGTGCTAAGTAAAAAAAGACATACAAGCTGCTGCTGCAGCTATTATTATTTAGAGCAGTAAAAAACTGCAGCTCTTGCATGGGCTGGTAGATGTAGTGATAGGAGAAAAAAAAAAGGTTAGAGTTTGAACCACAGGTAAAATTGCCTGAACATTTCATTTTACTTGGCTCTTTTAGTTTTGGGTCCAAACTCCTGTCTTAAAATCAGTAATTCCTCCCAAGAATGAAGACTTTTAAGACAGTACTCTAGTACTTTTACTAGGTAGAGACCCATCGCTACCTCAAAGCAAGGACTTTCCTTCCTGTCATTTCACATTGCAATAGAGAAATTTTGCCACTGTACAGACACTAATACAGAGTTCCATATTTCTTCTCCTAACATGGCACAGCTCTGTCGAGTAATACCTCTGCTGCCCTTCTTCTCAAATAGAAGATACTCTGCTGCCCTAGACCTTGTGATATTCAAACAAAGGCTGAGAGTAGTTCTGGACTGTTCAGCCTTGCAGTGACATATCGTGGTTCAGACTACAAAACTGATGCTGTCAAACTGAAAGTACCTAACCGTGAAATGGCATTTACAGCCCAAAAGTGTAACACTACTACCTTAACTTTATGTTTTTCTAAATAAACTTGATTTATTCTGCATCTCATTCCTTTTAACCTCCTCTTCTTCACTCCATTTTTCTTACCAGTAAATTATTTGCTAGGCTGGTTGTTCCAAGTTCTCTTGATATTAGAAATTTTTTTTTCTTTGTAATTAAATGTACTTACTCTGTAACCGAAGCCAAATGTTTTTCTTATCCAGAGAAATAGTCTGATGCAAGGGAAGTGACTTCATATAGCAACATTTCCTTTGAGAGACATGCTTGAGTCCTTCCCCAAAGAGGGCAACCTGTTTCACACACTCAGAGAAAGCTCTAGAGTAGATTGAATAGGCAAATTTCCATTTATCACCATTTAGCTGGTTCATACAAGCAGCATCTTCAGCTGTTGTGAATTACACATAAGCTCAGACCTTTACCAACAAGACATGTATGGCTGGTCAAATGATTCAGGTCACCTGGTGATTTTCATCAATATTATGAGAGAAAATATTGCATAACAGCTGCCTGTAACTGTTTATGTGTTTCTCTGATATACTTCTATAGCAGTTACTGTATATGGTTGCTCTATTAATCTTTCTATATGAACAGTTCCTTTGTTTAATTAAATTGGACCCAATGAGGCAGTGCATGGTCCTCTGATAAGCTCATTCATCTTTATTTGATTCTTTGCTGACACATTAGTTGCCCTGTGACACAGGTTAAGTCATTGAGTGGCCATTACCTTCTCGTTTACTCTCTCATGTTACTCCTAACCACCTTCCTGAAGTCAAATCCAGATGATTTGTGCCAATTTCATGGGGGCACAAACTGGAACATCCGATAACTTTCTACATGGCTGACTTTATACAATCTTGCTTGCACATCTCAAGCTGCTATGTCTGTCAAAACACAATTTTTTCCCCTCCTCCTTATGGGCTTTGATAGAGCTATGAGTACTAGAGGTCTCAATTATAAAATGTCATGACACCGCCGCACAATTTTTTACAGTAATTTCACAGTGTCACTTTGTGATTATTTCAGGATAGCTTTGAACCATGACTGAAATGAATTGTGGCCCTTAGTGTATTGGGTGATACAAATTGTGAGCTGGTGTGACAGAGAGGCAGGCGTTGTTAGGAATAAACTCTATGTGAAGAAAGGGAAGCATGTATTTTTTTCAGAAATGATACAAAAAAATCAAACAACAAAAGGGAGGCAGGGAAAGGAAGTGGAAGAAGAAAGAATTAAACATTTGCAACAAAGCATCAGCTACACACCTGTAATTCAAAAGATCTCTTAGCTCAAATTGGGGCTTTTCCAGGCTCAAACAGAAGAAGCCCAATCTGGAATTCTGCAATAAATTTCATCAAACTCTGTCCTGAGGCAGAGAAATGTGTTCTGTGTGCTTCAGAAAAAAAAACCAAAACCAAAACCAAAACCAAAAACAAAAACAAAAGAACTCCTTTAAACCATCAGGGTTTTAAAAATATATAGTGAAGTCAGATAAGCACCTTGCCAGGCAAATGTTGGTCTTGGCAGACACTCCTGTCATTTTATAATACTGCTTCGAGTAGGTTTAAAGCGCAGTTGTTCATACAAAATGAGTGAGTAGGGAGACCTTTGCAGGTGTCTCGACCACCTCCCTGGCTGAAATAGCGAAGGGAGGGCAGTGAGATGTTTCTCAGAGACCCAGACTTGTGAGAAGATGGAAAAGGGAAAGGCTTGCCCTTCTTCTACTCTGTGAGTAACTGGAGTGCAGTTCAGCAGAATGTGTAAATAAATATTGAACCTAGTCCTCTGCAAACTTTGTGCCCTCAAAAGCTGTGGAAAGCAACAAATCAACTTCCCTACGCTAAAAGAGGAATTATTTTCCTTTTAAACAAGAGTTTTCAGCATGGTTCTGAGGAAATCAAAGGTTTAGGAATGGAAAGCAATGAATGGGAAGGGGAATGGAGGAGAAAAGATGTTCCCTGAAATCCTTCTAGACCTCTGAAATTTGTTTAAGATAAACTGGATTTGTGTAACAACCTAGAGGAAGCTGCAGGCCATTTTCTTAAATGTGAGAAAAGGCAGAAAATGCTGTCAAAGCAAATTTTTATTTACAGCTGGTCACATTTCAGCTAAAACACAGAAAAAGCATGTAGTTATTTTACTGATTTCCATGTCTTTGAAAGCTTTGGTCAAACTTTATATTTTACATGAACTTTTACTATTTATCTAATATAAAGTTTATAATGGCCTGTGTCATGCTGGAAATATTAATACTCCCTTTACCTCAAAATTCAATAGCAATTCAACCAATTTTTAGAAAGAATAGCAAAATTGGCATTCATTCAAAGAATGGCAACAAAGTAAGAAAAATCCCATCAAAATCACTTGATATTCAGTTTGATTTATTTAGATGTATGAAAAAATTTCCAGAGTCCATGTGTGTATTTTAGCTCCTATCTTCTAAAGCCTGGAGCTTAAGTAGCTGTCTGGAAGGGAACTTGAGGGGTGATCCTGTATCTGGTTTGAGTTTGGACCAGTTCAATCAACTGGTGACAGCACGGATTTGCTAGTATTTTACTTTGCTAACTTGATTGTTAAGGAGAACTTTAAAAAAAAAATAAACTGTAGTTGGGGGGGATGTTGTTTTCTTATTTTTTGGCTCTTTTACTTTCTCCCTTTCTTTCTTTCATAGAAACATAGAACGGCTTGGGATGGAAAGGACCTTTCTCCCTCTTTTTTTTTCCCCATTATTGAAGCCTACCTAACACTGATGAATCTCCGTAACATTTTTTTTGTTTGTTTATGTCAGGGTTTTCTTGTTCCTTGTTTTTATGCAGTGAGAAGCATTACACCAAGTAAAACAAAAACAAAACAAAAATTGATCGTATAAATGACAGGCAACACAAGGCACAAGGTTGACAGCAAATGTTAAATGGCATTAAAAAAAAAGCTTTTATCTCTTCTCACCTCCCATAGTGCATGTTTGATGTAAAGTACAACACACTTGTTGCCAGCAAAAATGGTCATCTCATTTAGACTGTATTGCTGTGCACTTTCACTCAGCACCTATAACATTACTTTATATTGCAGGTTCAAGCATTTTTATGTTACATAGAACAAGGATAGCCTTCTTGCATCTAAAACTCCTGCACAATCTTACAAGAAAACTCAATTAATCAATTAGAATACTTTACTCAAATTACAGGAGAATTACGTGCCTCAGTCTCTGAGAAGAGTTGGAACTTGTGGTGCATTACAGCAATTAAGAATACTTAATTTCCAAATGGCACAAATGAACAAAGTGTGAGTCATGGTGAACGCTTGCTCCTTAAAAGCCATCATTACTAATGGTTTTGTAACCTTTGTAAATTGAATATGGGTTTCATTTATACAGCAGTGAAGCCCACGTCAGGATGGTGTAATATTACTGCTCATATGCACTGAGCTTTATGCAGCCACACACTTAATTGCATGAATAATAAAGATAGGTTTTGAAGTAGGCATCTGCTTACACTACTTTTTGTGAGCAGATAGGATCACGCTATGCTATCACACTCTAAGAAGTCCACTTAAGGAAATCAATAAGTAATGATTCATAACTTTTTTTCCTCAGAGAAGTTTTGAGAAGTAAAGATAAGGCCTAGAAGGCAGAATATTTTTAGTGCATTTTTGGAAGGTTATCTTGCCTGTGGCAGAGTATTTGAATGGCCCTTTTAGAGTTTGTCTTTCCAAGGAACCTTTTTTGGTTCTCACTTTTTGAAGAAAAGATTGAGATTATAAACCCAAGCAGGATGTAAATTTATTTTCTTTTGCAGCCTTCAGTGGGATGAATCAACAACCATAGGCCAAGGGGCCACCAAAGACACTACCAGCAGTGCGGTAATGATGGGATGTGAGCAGGCAGAATCATTTTCAAGCTGAGTTTTTTGGGACTAAAAAGAGAGCCTGCATTCCCTTCCAAAAAGACTAAGCCCTTCAGTCAGTGAGATTATGGGCACACAGATTCAGTAGAATCAGGTGATTTCTAGCAGGATTTTGTCCCTACAACTTGCCTGCTTTTGCTAGAAGAGTGATCTTTTACCCCAGCTCACTTAGATTATGGGTGTGATCTGTTTGATTTGGTTTCGTTTTCTACCTTTTCTTTTTGCTGCATTTAGAACATTGAATTGACTAGTGCTGCTCTGAGAAGTGGTGACATAATGTAAAAAAACCTGTAGTGATGGTTAGTGCTGCAGATTCAACTGAAAGCTGAGGACAAAAACACAGTGGCAAAATGTGTAAAGAAGGCAAGTTGCATGCAGAAGAGTTACAGATCCTCTTTCAGCATTGAGACTCTACAAGATTTTAGTTTCTGAAGTCATTTCCTGGCGTTATTGTTTGGTTTTCTTAGCCCAGCTTTGTCCTTCCCTCTACTTCTCTCCCCCAGAAAAGGCAAAGTTCTAGTTCATTGCTTTACCACAGGAAAGGTCTTTGTTTCTTTCATGGAAATTCAAATCTAGGAAAGTATCACTAATTTTGGTGAAGTTAGACAAGTTTTAAAATTAAGCTGAGGTTCAAAATCATACAATGCTTAAAAACACAGTGAAAGTTTTTCAGTCTCTCCGAAGAGCAGCCACAGTCAATGAGGTGAGGTGAGAAATATCCCTCAAGGTGCTTTTTCAGCTGATACACAAATAAAACAAAATTAAAGTGTCAACAGCGATCCTCAGAAAATGAGAATATTTGTTAGGCATTTTTTAAAAATAAGCAACCAATCATCATTAAATGTGTTGGTGTTCATTACAATTAAATTAGTCTTAGTTAATTCATTAAATATTAATATGGAATTCAAATTCAATTCCATAGAAATTATAATCTGGCAATTAATTAACATAATAAAATTGAGAAACATTACCTGTCCCTTCCAGGCAAAAATCTTTTTAAATGAAAAATCTTTCAGGGAAAGAATAAAGAGTTTTGTTGGGGTTTTTTCAGTGATGGGAGGGGAAAAAAAGGAATTTTACAAATTGTCAGGATGTTTCCTTTCTTTCTGTACTTGAAAGATATTTTCAGATATTTTTGCATGAAATGTCTTTAGACCAACATGAAAATTGTTTTTAAAAATGTAACTGAAAAAAAATGGGGTAGTCATCTGGTGGTTTTGGAAGAAAACAATTTATTAGTAAATAATTTATATTCAAGGTTTCATTTAAAAAAAAACAAAACATGGAAATGGTAAACTTTTCAGAAGTCTTTTAACCATCATTATTTTAAAAGATAAAAATGGCTGTCACCAAGAGTTTAATATGACCGTGTTATAATCATACCTTTCACTAACTCCTATTTTCCTCTTCAATTTGATAATCACAGTATTTCCTCAATTTCTTAGAAAATTATATGGCAGTCTGATAGTCCTCATGCACTGAAACATATCTGTGCATGAATTAATAGAAAAAAATAAAAATTTGCAAACAGTGGACATCAGGAATCCCGTATGATGCTCTGTGAATGAAGCCTTGCATGTGTGAAGCCTTGCCCTGTTTGTCATGAGACACAGAGCAGTCTACGAGTATAAGGATACTTGGTGCTTTTTACCCTCTGCCACAGGTACACAGAAGAGCTTCTTCTAATAATTGCCTGACTGTTGGCATGACCTACTGACAGTGTTTGTTGCTTTTTGGGAGGAACAATTTTATGCCACTGACTTAAAAGCTTTAGAGGTAAAAATACACATAAATCACTGGCAAGTTTGGGAAAGGTTCCCATGCTCTGCCAGTGATGAGCTGCACAGGGACCTGGGGGGGAGTATGGCAAGGAAAGCTGGCCCAAACTGGCCTAAGGGATATTCCAGACCACAGAAATTCATGCCCAGCACATAAACTGGGGGGAGTTGGCTGGGACGGGCTGATCGCAGCTGGGAGATGAGCTGGGCATCAGTCAGCAGGTGGTGAAGCAGTTGTATTGTGTATCACTTGTTTTCTTTTATTCCTTACTCTCTTTTTATTATCTCCCTTTCTTCTTCTTCTTCTACTACTATTATTATTATTATTAAATTAATAACTGTTCTTATCATAACCTATGGGTTCTACCTTTTTCTGATTCTCCCAGACATCCCACCAGAGTGGAGCATGTGAGTGAGCAGCTGCGTGGTACTTAGCGGCTGAGGCTTATCTCTGATATTTTTAGAGGATGGTAATTTCTGGTTGCAAATCAAAGCAGTAAATTTTGATGAATCTAATTAAGTGCTATTCTTTATTATTTATATTCTTTATGTTATAGGAAAATGTCGTAGTAAAAACATCTTTGAAATCATGCTGGAGAATGCTGAAGATGCATACATGTTTATCCTATATGTGAAAACATAGCTATATTTTGCATGTTGATCTATAATGAGGAAAATAGGCTACTGAATTTTTTTTCCTTTGGGAAAATTATGAGGAAGAAAAAAGGAGTAAGACACTTGTCACCTCATTCCAACTCATTTGAAAACTCAGTAACATTTTTGCCATTTTTATCAACAATGGGAGTATGTCCCAAAGGTGTTAAAAGCAAGATATAGTAATTTGCCAGTTCTGTATGGTTTAGTTCAGTTCTACTCCACATTTTTTGTCATACTTTAATGTCCAAAACTTCGGTGTAATTTGAGTGCCCAAATTTAGATGGATGGCATTCATTGAAAGATGATCATAGTATCTAGTAAGTGCCTGATTACCCATTGGACATCAATATTTTTCTTTAAAAAGTATTGACATGCCATTAATTGTGATTGTAATTCTTGTGTCATGCCCTTACAAGTAATATATTTGGATTCCAAATGCCAAATAACTTCTTAAATTGTTTGTGTGGAAAATATTGAGCACTCTACAGAAAGTTAGAACAAGATTACCCCTCTGTAAATCTAGTATAATAGATAAATATAAAATGGAGGTGTTCAAGCAATATCACTAGATTTGGAGTCTGATGTGTCTTTTTAGTGCAAGTAGGGAGAAAAATGGAAGCCAAACACCACATTTATATCCACATTTGATGTTTTCAACATTTGTACTTACTGAAACCACTAATCAGTTGATCGTCCTTAACATAAAAATGCTTAGCTAATATCCATTCAGGACTCAGCCTTGAATGGATGGCTCAGACTGGTATTAAAGTCCAAAAGAGGGTTTGCAAAGAGCCACATTTCCTCTCCTGGAGTCGTACCGTGTATTTTCGTTTCCATCAAACTTCATATAATTGAGACAGAAAATCTAGTTATGGTATCAGTTTTAGCCTGACCTCCACTAAGTAATCCATGTGGTTTCCATATGGTGGCAAGCTTACCCTGCAGAAAGAAAATGGGTGCAGTGGCAGTACGCACACTGTGCTTCAGAGTCACCCTTAAACAAGGTCCCTGCCAGTTGCCACTGAGATGATCCGCTGCCACTGCCAACCGAAGATCCTGATTTAAAGTACCCTTGCAGCCACAGTCTGAAGACTAAGAAATGCAGCATGATTCTTAGATGCTTAGATATCTCCTGACTGATAAATAAAGCTGTCTTTTAGAAAAACAAATTATTCTTAGCCTTAGGATTAGGTTTATAATAAAAGCAGCATGTGTTAAAGGCACAGACCTTACAGTAGAGGAATAAAAGCAAGAGTTTGAACAAGGGATATGGTTTTCTAGGCTTGCTTAGAGTAGGTATAAACCAATTAAAAATTAGTAAAATTGGGTGCATAACAATAAGAGATAATTGTGCAAACGGTTTGTGCTTCAGAACTGTATGCACACTGCTTACTGGATTTCACCTCTGTTTGTTTAAAAAAGAGATGCAAGTGATAGATGATGAATTGGCATGCACACCAGATGCTGAGATATGGCAGAGCAAGAGCCAGTGAGCACTGCCCAAGCATGTAGTCCCTTTTTTTCACTACAAGTAGCCCATTGTATGCAGAATCTGTCTAAATTCCACTGTATAGAAAAGGAAAACTTTGAAATGACACAGATAGAAAACTTATTTGCATTTAATTAGTTATCTCTATTTGTCATGAAATTCTAATAAATACAGATAACATTTCTTATTTCAAACTAATTATGCTAAAACACTCGCACACTTTTAGAAAATCAAGTTCACCTTTTGCCAATAGCAATCACAGTTAGATTGCCTCCAACTTGTGACTAAATCTTGAAAAGTGTTTTGACAACGCCGAGTGTCTCTAATTGTCCTGTAAAGAGAACATGGGGACTGTGCCAACAATCCCTTGTTTTCCACTTCACTAGTATCTTGTGTCGCACTCATTCATTATCTACACAGTAGCTGTAACAATAGCAGCCTTTCTAGGCAATTGCATCGTTGCAGGTCTACACGGAAACTGAAAGTTGTCACTTTATTAAAAGAATCTCACAGGTCTTGGCTCAAAAGAAGATTTGCTATTTTGATGAACTTACTCTCTGTTTCCATAAAAAAGACATGACTTAACTAGAGCAGTCCTCCAAACATGCAAAAACTCCATGAAGTACCACATGGCATTTAGGACTTTCTTTTTTATTTTTTTTTTTGTAACCAGTAAATTGTTTCCCTGACATGGGAAAAGACCCATTACAAGTAAATGCATAATCAGGTATTTATTTTGTGTCTATTTTGTCACTGTTTGTGTAACAGACGAATGTTCCATCACAGAATTTCAAGGAAGATGATACAACTGTCTTGGATAAACATTTGAGATTTTACCAAAGTATTCAGTTCTAATAACATATGATTGTTATTCTTTTACAGAAGAGACAGAATTTACAAATGTGAATGAACATATTGGCAGCCTGCCACTGTGGTACAATAACACAGTGTAACTGCTGCAGCTCCCTCATCTCCTAGCAGGAAACCAGTGTTTGTTATGTGGTAGATGGCATTTAAATGCGCTCAGGTGGTTCACAGGGTATCAGCTGAAATAAATATACAATCACAAATTGGAAAAAGCCTTTAAAACATTAGACTACCTAAAGGAAGAAAAATTAAGTCAGCATATAGTCATCAAGATAAGCACAGTGAGAAAAGTGCACTTTACCTTGTAGGCATCAATAAGTGAATTAAATTATTCTCTTGCAGTTTTATTCCAATTTATTCCCAAAATCTTAACTTCAGTTGGCATGCAGCAAGGCCTTGTAAGGATTAGATGTACTTGATCTGGCTCGATTTTGTATTTTGAGACTGCCTCATCCTGCAGGCTGTCTCCGAATGAGAGAAAGCAGTAACACCCTTGGATGCAAAGACTCCATAGCAATTGCAGAGCAACGTGTGGCTATAAAGAAAGGCTCAGGATTAGTGTCAAGAGAAGGACTAGCCTCTAATTATGATTTTTTAAGCACAAACAAGTTTTGTGGTGACTTTTAGCTGGCATAGGCAGAAGCTCTGCCAACAGGAGGGTTTCCTCCTCTCTTTGCACCAAACACTTGTTTCTGCATTGGGCTGTTTCCCACAGTCTCTTTTTTTGTAAGTAAAATTTTAGCTGCAGTTTAGGGAACTGAATTGAGAAACTGAAAAACATTAAAACCTGCTCTTTTTGTTTGTTTTCGAAATCATGTTCATTTCCACCCAGATCTAGTTTGGTGTGTGGCTATGTAAATGTTTCAACTAGCAAAAGGCAGGGCTTCTTGCAGTAGTTAGTAAATAGCTAGAAAGTTTCAATGAGAAGGACTAAGCCTCTGGCTGGTATTACCAATTCATGCTTAATACCAGTTTAGCAAAAAAAGAGTGGCTCCTCTTCTGCTTGTCATACCCAGCTTGTTAAACCTCTCACACAGCTCTCTCACAGCTTTCCATTCAAATTCAGGACTGGAACCACAGTACTTTAAAATGTTTGCAAATAGCTCTCACACTTTACCAACCTCCCTTCTTTCTGCTTGAGCCTGAGGCTGAGGTAATGAGTTCAGGTGCTTGCAGCTGCTACATTGAGGTTGTGAACACCCATGTACTTGCTTGTTGCTGGCTTAAAATACCTTATTGTTACAATCTTCTCTTAATAGTCAGCTATCAAACTTGCCAACTACTCATTTAGGGATAGGAGGAAGAGGCAAGAAGCACTAGTAATGTTACCTTCATGCACACTAGGATTTATGTCCAATTTATGGTTTCTCACCACTGCTTGAACCATGAACTGTGTATGTGCAAAAAAGGGCAATTAAACAAAACAGCTCCTGACGTGTCTTGTAAGTATTTGCAAACTGGTATCAGAACTGTGTGCTGGGGTAGAATAAAAAGTATAATTCCAAAAGTTTCCCTGGCATTCTCCTGCCTCCAAAGGCATAGGAGAGAGCCTTTTCCAGAGAAGGATCTGTTGGAGTTTTGCCCTTTATTTTGGTTGTAAAAATAGTAAGGAAAGTATTTTCTTCATCCTTGCTTCTGAAAAACTATTCCTAATAAAGTAAAAAAAAAAAAAAAAAAAAAAAAAAGCTGGGTTTTTTACTATACCTTGGACATTTAGGTGACTGCCATAGCCTTAAGATATTAAATTAGCATACTTTATGGAACACTAGGCAATTCAAAAGTCATAATGGAGTATGAATTACAAGATAACAAAGCAGTCTTGCCCTAAATGACTAGGATATCTCTATTTCAGTATTGATGTAACCTCTGCACTTTGGCAAGGGAATACTGTAGATGCTGAAATAATGGTTCACCATTATTCCTTTGTTTCATGGTAGAAAGCAAAAGTATAGCAAAGAAAAAATTGACCTATTCATGTGTTTTTAGAACAGCTATGTCCAGTGAAATACAAATGAAAAGACTTTTCATAGCTTCTCATAGTTCTTGCCAAGTGAGAACCAGCACATTATATTTAAATTTTAGGAATGCTATAAGGCAGAGTTAAGAGTAGTTAACTATAACACTTTTCAGAGATGGTAATTATTTTCATATATGTTGGTTCTCTTAATCTACTCTGGCTGGGAGCACAGTAATCAAGATGAGACTACTCGAGGAAAAGCTCAGGGAACATGGCGGGAGCTATAATGAGAACATGGATCCTTTCTCTGGCATAATGGAGGCATAAAGCTGCTTGAAAAAGTATGTTTGGAGAAACAGAAAAGGAAAATGGGAGGATTTTCAGAAATATGGGTGGATACCAGATGAACTTATTTGCTTTCTAGCAGCAGATGCATAAAAAATCCCAAATAAAAATCCTACACCTTCGTCTTTTCTAGGAATTTTAATTAAAGGGGCCAAGAACAGAGAGGAAGAAAATGGTCTCATCTCTGAGCTTCCAGAACCAAGGAGAAACTGCCTCTGAATCACATGGAGGTACACGCTTTCATCATGAATCTTCTCATTACCTAATTAATCTTCTTGTTGCTCTTCAGGGACAAATGCTCTGACCACTGGAGCTCTTCTGCACTTGTGTTTGCAATTAGACTCTTTCCCTCCTAATTCTTAAAAAGGTCTCAGCATTTACATAGACTGTAAGCATCTATCTTGTCTTTTATTTTTAATGTAATAGAGAAACCCATATAAGAAAATACAAGCAAAGTAGAAGATGTTTTGGTATTAATGATTGCTGCTGTCAAATTGATTTTCTTAGGACTACAGCAGGAAGCATATGTTTAGTACCTGTGAAAAAGTATTTAATAATATAAATTTTTTATAATTTAAGAAGATTTAGTACTTAAACTGCATAGTTGAAGATGACCCTGCTCACTGTAAGAGGGTTGAACTAAGAGACCTATAAAAGCCCCTTCCAACCAAAACTATTCCATGACTGTATATAAAGTTTTGTTTTGTATTTATAATCAACACATACTATTAGACATCCCCTCAAATAAAAAAAGGGCTTTCCCTTTTGAAGAGTAAAAAAAGCTTACTAGAAGGAAGTAGTATTTATTACTAGAATCAAAGAAGTAGCAGAATATTTTTCTCAAAAAGAACAGAAAAACTCCAAGCTATTTGTAATGACAGCTTGCTACTAGGTTTATCGGTGTAATTTTATTTGGTTTCTATAAAAAAAAAAATATTCCCATTTCACTTGTCATGATATTTTAGTTATTTTTTGAATGAAATGGAAAAGATCCTTTTTCCTGGGACATTGCATTGAGAAGCCTAACGTTTTCATTTGTCATATTTCAGTAGTGCAAGTAGTATTTCTTATTGTAGGAATTCACTGTTTTATTGAATAAGTCGCAAAAGACTTGTAAGTGCCTGACTTCTTGTCATCTATTTGTACAACAGCTAAAATTCTTCATTAGGGATCAAAAGCATATAAAAATATTAATTCAGTTTATGAGATGCATTTATAAATAGTTTAATATTTCTTAAATTCCAAAACAAAAGACACTTCTTTGAGTCAAAACACTGCTGGCCAGTGTAAGTTTCTGTTGGAAGATTTCTGGATTTACTATACCATTCCTAAATAATGTTATCATGTTCTACTGGATAGCATGAACAGAAATCACATCTCCTTTTCTACAGGTAATGGTCTAAATATTTACAGACCACCCTGCTTTACAGAGGACTAAAAAAACACTGGAAAGATGCAGTTCTGGTAAAAATTAAAACCACGCTGTATCTTTACATATATCTTGAAAAGTGTTGAAACATATGCCCTTGTTAGCTGCTTGCTAGGTAGTATGATTGCTTCTGAGTGTATTTTTTCATAGACTCTCCCAAGTGGGTCTGCAGAGATATAGATATGAAGATATTATGAGAATTGACTATGCACTGAAGCATCATGTTCCCTAGACTTAAACATCTTTTATGTCAATGGGGTAGATAAGCAAAGGGAAGGAATTTTTCTCAGATTGGTTTGACTGGGAAATTGAGAAGTCAACTTTGCAGCAGGGAGAGCAGAAAAAGAACAAGACATAAATGGTTTCTCCTTTCTACCCTATTTTTAATTAGGTACTTGCCCTTCTGGAGAGGTGTGGATCAATTAATAGTCCTGGATTGAGATCTGAAAACATCACAAGTTCCCATCTATACTGATTGTCCTAAGCAAGGTAATCTGCTTGGTATTCTGCTGTGAGTGAACTCACTGAATTTTTGTTTAAGTGAGTGAAAGCTCACTTAAACACAATAGTGGGTTCCTTCTTTGGTAACAATCCCTGAAAAGAACAAATTTCCTTCATGCAGGGAAAGAAAAAAAAAAAAAAAGCCACATATTTCTGACAGAACAGTTTTGGGGAAGATAAAAATGGCATTTGGCTGGCTGGTTTTCCATCAGTGGATAGGCTGTCTGCCTCTTCAGCTTCCCAGGACGCTCACCCTGCCAGTCACTTGTCAGCCAGGCAGACCGAGAATCAGACTGACTGTGTGAAGGAGTGAGGATCTTATTGCTTGGGAAGCCACAACAGATGAATAGCTGCTGTGGCTTCTCACTCCCGCCATGGGAAGACACAGAGTCAGGATTCCCAGGGTTCATGAAAAAAAATTGAGAAATAGGGTTAAATGTTGATTGTAACCAAAACCCAAAAAAATTTTTTCCCAAAATATTTTCAGCTAAGACTCCCTGAGTCATGAAAAACCCACATGTAGATGTTTTGTAGAGTAGTAAATATCAGAGGCCAATATACTGAGAACATTTTCATTTTAGAATGGTTCTATGATAAGGGTGATTCTATAACTGTAAATATTCAGGTAAGCCAGACATGCCCAATAATTTTATTATCTAAAAGTAAATGCAGACTTCTATACTGTTAACATGAGTTTACTCAAGGGGAGATGTATTATACAGGGCAGAAAAGAGAGTAATAGAATCCTTTACGTGATAAGGGAAAAAATTTATTGAATGTACATAACAGCAAAAAAAGTCATTCTCATAGGTCTATTAGAGTAGATTCAGACTCTTAGAAAATCACAATTATTGACAGACTTAGAAGACAAAAGATCTGTATAGAAAAAAAACCTGTTCTAATTATTGGATAGCTTGCAATTAGAGAAAAGCAAAATCAAACTATTCATTGATAGGTAGTGACCAAATATAGAATGAGATGCACTGAAAATATTGTTCTACTGATTTCAGAAACTATAAAATAGGAGCTTCGTTGATAACATGCAGTTATACTTAGAGGCAACTCTTGTTGAAGAAGATTTTGTCACACAGAAAAGCAGCTGTTCTGTCTTCATTTTACAGTATGAAAGAAGGAAAGTGTATTGTCATGGTATTTGAAGTGATATAAAGAAATGGTCTAATGAAAGTAATTTGTCTACTGCTACCTTTTATATTACATTATAGATACAAGGTTTGGCCATTAGGCAGTTTACGTATCAAGAAGACATTGCAGTTTTCAATCACAGAAAACACAGTTATGATATTCTTTAAAAAGTAGCTCTGTTAAAATAATGCTATTTGTGTTCAGATGTAAACCTCTACCACTAATTCTATATCATGAATCATAGCTGAAAAATACAGATATATCTTTCTACAGTAAATTTTAAGAGTACACAACCCAGGGGATATGTTTTTAGCTTCTGGAGAATTACTGTCACTTGGAGAGACCCACATCAGATGACACAGGTGTGGGTTTGACCCTCTGTTCAAAAAAAATTCCTAGATGCCCAACGGTATTGACAGGTAGTCCTTGGAGATTTAGGACTCACTTGGATGTTTGGACTGAATGATGCAACAAAAGTTTTCTTGCTCCTTATCTAGCTGTATCTTGAACTTCCTTCTAACCCTTAAAAACAACAACCCACACATTAAGCTCATGCAGCTTTAGTGAACTAAAAGTGGTTTGAAGTGGTGTTTCATTTTGTAATGCAGATTTGTCTTTACCTAGGATTGTTCTGGAGTGGGAGGAGAGGATTGTCCATCAGAACATGGTAGTTTAGTTGGTGTTTTACTGCTTTCTGAAAGCAGTCTGTGCAGCGTGGAGTCCAGGGAAACCAACTTGTCTGCTGCCCAGGCATAAAGTCCTTCAGCAAGGGAGATTGAGCCATATATTCAAACAAATACAAGCCAGCACTTCACTTAATGTGTTTGTTAGATTTCTCCCCCTTTAGCCAGCACTACTGTAGTCTTTAAATAGTGTGACAGAAGTACACTTCCACTTCAGTTAATGGATTTATCAAATACCTTATTTCATGCTTTCTGCTTTTGATTTATGAATTTTGATCCCAGAGACAAGGACCCTGTGAGTATTGATTGCAGAAAATGTCAGACTAACAGAAGTTAATTTCGCTTGTACATGTGGAAGTCTGTGATTCTCTGACAGCGATGTCTGTGGAGAACAGGCTGTCACCCAGCCCAAGCGACACTGCGCCTTCACAACAGCCAGCCCCTCCACCCCGCGCAGGGGGACGAAAGCGGATGCGGGACTGGCAAAGGGGTCAGAGAAAGGGATGCCTGGAGTCAGGGCAGGGGAGGAGGGGGTGAGCTGCCGTGGATCCTGTCCCTCTGTGTCTCCCTGCACATGATTGCAAGCCATCTGGCGGGATAATGGAATGTCACGCTGCCAGCACCACTACTAATCGGCAACACTTCATTTATCAATTAGCTTTCTTTGCAAATTATAAGTATTTATTTATTTATTTATTTTAATTGGCAGAATCAAGGTGTCACTTCTACAGTGGGGCACTTGAGTGATAGGAAATAGATGATTTGGATTTGGTCTTTGTACCTCTTGCATTTGAGAAGTGGTTAAAAACTTCAAACATCCTGCTATGTTTTAATTTTGAAAGAATATATTATCTCAGATGGCAGAAAAGCAGAGAATAAACTCTGGATGTTGGATGAAAATTAATAAATATTATCAATACCTGGTCTTGTTTCTTCACCAGAAAAGAGAGATTCTCACTAGGCATTCACATTGATGAGAGTGAAAAGATGCCTGCTGGATTAAGCTGGAGTGGGTTAAGCATTTGTTTTAGCCCTGTAATCTACTTTTTTCTGACACTTTTCACTGGACTTTTCATCTGGCACTTTTTGCCTAGGAGAAATATCACAGACAAACTAAAACATGTTGTTGTTTGCTGACTTTTATCTTAAAATTAGATTAAGAGTACATATAATCATGTAGGAAAAATGCTAAAGGCTATGAAATGGTTAACCTGTCTATCCAAAATTAACAGTCTATCCAAGAAATGCAGAGTTAAATTTACAATTAAAAAGTGCTCAAAATTATATATGTAGACAAATATCAATAGCGGAACACAGACACCATAATAGTCTTGTGGCTTGAACTACTGAAGGAGTGGAGTTCTTCAGGTGTTCTTTCCCTAAAGATACATCTTTAATTTATTTTTTCCCACTTGCAAGATGAATGTCACTCTAGATAATTCAAGAGTTTTGGATAAATGACAGTGTGTGGGGATATAGAGGAAAAAGTAACAAAAATGAGATTTTATCACTTTAGTTTCACTTTAAATGGCAAAGCACTCAGGGTATGCTGGCTAACATGATGGCAACATATACAGGTACAATGCAAAAGGAATTTTGTGCTCATGACCATGGGAGGAGGGGAGGACAAAGTCCTATGGGTTTCTCTCCTTAATCACCATACTTGAAAACAGAGAAGTGTTAGGTTCATAGTGATGGTAATAATTTTTTAAACAAGACTTTTTAATAAAATAGAAGGGATTTTATTTTTATTTTTTTAATCTGGATGTGGACACATTAAGGAAGTAGTCCGAGTTTCATCTTCTTTAGATATTTTCAGAGAAATAAGGCCAACTGTTCTTTGGCTTTCACAGCTGAAAAAGATGCTTTTAGAATGCTGAACAACTCCCAGTCAAAAGGTCTTTACCACAGGATGTACCTATGCTGCTCCTCTTCTCCTTTGGAACAGTCAGATATATCCACACATGGAAGAGGAAAAACAGATCATCGTGAGGGGCTTGTTTATAGAAGGGAGGATGAGAACAGAGGTTGCAGGCCAACCACACACATAAAATATGTACCTCTTTAAAGATCTTCACTTATACTCCCCTTGAACAGAGACTGCAAGGCTCCAGACAAAACTGAGTCAAGACAGAAAAAATAAAATTTGTACATATTGTACATAGATCCATAGGGACGTATATGGATGATACACTTACATGAATACATATAAACACCTCAGTGTGACTGGATGTTAAACTTAATTTCAGAAACATTTTCACTCTTCAGTTGACTTTCTTTCTTTCTCTTTCTTTCTTTCTTTCTTTCTCTTTCTTTCTTTCTTTCTTTCTTTCTTTCTTTCTTTCTTTCTTTCTTTCTTTCTTTCTTTCTTTCTTTCTTTCTTTCTTTCTTTCTTTCTTTCTTTCTCTTTCTTTCTTTCTTTCTTTCTTTCTTTCTTTCTTTCTTTCTTTCTTTCTTTTTCTTTCTTTTTCTTTCTTTCTTTCTTTCTTTCTTTCTTTCTTTCTTTCTTTCTTTCTTTCTTTCTTTCTTTCTTTCTTTCTTTCTTTCTTTCTTTCTTTCTTTCTCTCTCTCTCTCTCTCTCTTTCTCTCTTTCTTCTCTTTCTTCCTTTCTTTCTCTCTCTCTTTCTCTCTTTCTTCTCTTTCTTCTCTTCCCTCTCTTTTGCTGTTTTGCCCTAACCCTAACCATAACCCTAACCCTCTCTTTCCCTCTCTTTTGCTGTTTTGCTCTTTTTTTTTTTTTTTTTTTAAGTGTTGGTAATCATTGAGGTTAGTGATTTGTTTAGTTAAATATCTTTCTGTATGGCGGAGCAGGCTGTATCATCACCTGTTCATGTTTCAACTGTACTTAAAACATTCACATGCAGTCCACATGGTTTTGCTTGAGACTTTGATTAAAAAATGTCATCAAACATAAAACATTTCTATCTAACAAGGAAAGAAAAACCATTTTTTTTTAGTTTTGTGGAAATATGGATGCTATTATGATAATAACTAAAGAAGTAGGGGCTGTACATGTTTTATTAACCTTTTTTGCTATAAAATGCATGTATTTAATGAGGCACATTAATTCCATGTATTTTACTAGAAGGCCATAATTGCATATGGCCATTTGCATGTGCAATTTTAAGTCATATTTATCCTTTAACAGCAGTTTGACAAAGTCATAGAGCCTTTGTTTAATGGAAGGGACAATGCAAACAAATATTCCATCTACTACATAAATACACAAAATCAACTTCTTGGGAACATGTCAAAAATATATGAATGTATTGCATATGGCTATATGTCAATCATGCATTTAAGTCTGAATCTCTAAACATGTGCGTGCAGCTGCATGTGTCCAAATTCACATAGGATGTCTTAACCAGGCAACAAAGAATTAAAGAGAACAGAAAATGTGCGAAAAATATTTTTTTCCACATCAAGCCATGCTACATACTGAATTTAGAACTTCTATTTAAAGAGAGAATAAAATTGGGATATTACACTCCATTTTCTGTAAATGCCTTAGCTAGATGGCTCCAAAGAATAATAAATGTTTTCAGCTAATACAAATCATTCTAAAATTTTTTTTATCGGTACAGTTCTGAAAAGGTATGGCAATATGGCTTAACAAACACAAGAACTGCAAAGTGGCAGTTCCATTAAAAAAATTCTCTTGTCTTATAAAATTTCTATATTATCTGTAAAAAGCCCACAAAGACAAAACCTAAACATATTTTTGATGTGAAAGTAAATGTTATTTTCAATAACCATTGCCTTTTTTTCTTTTGTAGATACAATCCTTCTACAGGAAAAAAGGCCTGGTTTCTTAACTGTAAATTGCTCTTTTATAAATGGAAATCCCCTTGGTGTAGGCATTGAATGCAGACAAAGCATAAGGAAGGTGAGATTGTCAGAGATGCCTGAACAATTTTGAATATTGTTAGATATCTTATGTTTTGCAAACCTGTCATTATTTGACCCATGCTCTGTCTTAAACAGAGATGTATTTTAATATCCCTACCGCCCTACTGCACCACCCCAGGCTATTCTCCCTTACCCTAGGACTTCCTCATGGGAACCTGAACAATGATGACCTACCTAGACAATGTTTGCTTTTTACCTTTACCTATGAAGCTTTCCATAGTGGTAGCAATTTGAAAGTGTGGCTCTAGTTGGGCACTACATAATTTTTCTGGTTAAAGGAGGGGTTTAACTTTACGTCACTTGCAAGAAGAGAAAGGAAGAGAGTAGCTACTTTGTTTTAAGAAACGGTGTACATGATGTCTGCATCTGGGAAGATGCAGCATAGTGTATTGAGTCTATTATAGATTATTTATGTAGATAGAAAAATATTTGGTTTTAAACATGTTTTAAGTATGTTGTGGTTTTCTGTTTCAAGAAGACTTGCATAGGTAGATTGTTACTGTCATGAAAATCTGATATAAACAAGCCTACTAATACTATATAAAGAATTTTCTAAATATTAACAGACATGGAATGTGTGATAATGGGATGTTATTTAAAACTTTGCTGGCACTAATGAGGAGTGACCAGTGAAATCTCCTCTACTTTGTATGTCATGGGATCATCTTAAACCCATTCTAAGGAAACCTGTACAACACTGGTCTTGTTCATCATTTTTTCTGTGGAAATAAATGCCTATAATTTTAATTTTTTTTTCTGTAAAGTGACACACATAAATGGCATTAAGAATGTTGTTTACAAGGTATGGTTTTTTCTGCAGTCCTTCCTCTGAAAGAAGAGATTCCCTATACCTCTAATGTATAAGCATTTAAGAGGCTTAAAATATATATCTAATACAATCCAGTAGGTCTAAAATGAATTTCCATTGTCATGAGTTTAAATCTAATAATTTTGGATTTACTGTAATAGCCTGCTTTATTTACTGCATTAGCACTAGTATAGCCCTACCATGATGCTGCTGTAATTGTAATTATGTGGAGATGTTTGAATTATTTTGTAGTGGTCTTCCAATTAATTTTCCTTTTTGCTTTCTTAAATAAACAAAAATGGTGACATATTCAGAAATCTGCTTGCACAAAAATCTATTTTCCTGCAACTCTTAAATGCATTTTTTTTGAGAAGCTCCCAGAAAAAAGCTGAATTTGAGTTAAAGAAATGCCCTTGCTTCAGAATGCAATTTCTTCCAAATAAGGTGTGAGAGGGGAGAAATTTTATTTTCTTTGAAATGCAGCATGAGAATTTGGATTTGAAAGCAACCCAGTCTAAAATAATAATTTCATTTTTAAAAATTATCTTAGACATTTTTTAAAGTAGTTTAGGGCTTGGATTTTGTTTCCTCTGAGTGAAGGAAAACTGGATGAATAGAAGGCCTAAAACCCTGTTTCCATGCCCCCTCACACTCAGGTGGCATACTCCCGTAATATAAGTTCTAATGTACACATGTAGAATTTAAGCAGCCTTATAGAAGGCTTATATTAAAAGTTATACTTATATAGAAGTATAACTTCTTTTCTTACTTGATCTTGAGACTAAAATTTTAACTTCTGATTCTTTTAACTAGAAAGCATCAGAAAAGCCTATTGCTTGTAAGATTTAAAAGTAGCATCTTTGAGTGTATTTAATATTTATTTCATAAGACAAGTATGATATAATTATTCACTAGAATGGTTCTCCAGTTTCATATGATTTTTTATGATGGTCTGGTTTAATGCTTGTAAATAGCACAACAACCTCAGGCTCATGCTGGTAAAACTAGATCTGTCTGGAAAACACCACTCATTCTAAACTTGCTTAAATATTCAGCTCTTTCCTGTATTTAAAGCCCCTTGGAGGTTTTGTGTCTGTGATTTACCACTGTTTTAAATATGCTGTGGATACACTGCAAGCTGAAGACACGACTATCTTCAGTCTGTTCTCCCCAGTGCAGGAGTTGTTTTTCCCGTTTTGATCAGTGGTCCCTGGCAACAGGGAGCAGATAATGCCCTGGTCCCGATAATGCCCTGGTCCCAAGCACAATGCTGTGTTGTTTGCCCAGCTCCTGTCTCCTTCTCCCCTTTTCCTAGATGCTGGTGTGGTGGATATGGTTAACAGGCCCCACCAGCTGGCGCATTGGTGCAGACGTAATTGCACATGAATGGTGTGGGGAGAGAGGAGCAAGGGAAGAAATAAAACAGATAACAAGCAAAGGGAAAAAGTAGCACGGTAAACAAGCAGCATATTTTTTTCCCCTCCACAGCGCAAGCTTTTGTGACTGGAGGCAGTATCTATGTGCAGCCTGACTTCTAATCCATATCGCAAACAGCTTCCAGATGCCTGAGTCCCCACCACTATTCTGGCATCCCTACCCTTCACAGATGCCTCTCTATGAGGGGGGTCTATAAGTAAAATTGGGTGTATTTTACTAATCATTCATTTCCAATCTTCCTGAAGGGGAACTTTTATTAATAAACTCTTTTCATCTGTCTCTTTGATTAGGAAGAAGATAATCGCTTAGTCATGTGAAAAGGGGGAAAAAAAAAGATTGCTGGGGGGTCGCCTTTTCTAACATGTGCTTGAGTGGAAGGAAACAAATAAAAACCACAGAACAATGAGGGTACTAAATGGTTCCAGTTGAGCTTGAGTGGTGGAGGGGAGTTTGAATAGAAACCGTGGCGGCTGGGCTGGCCTCCCAAGGCAAGCAGAACTAATTCCCCTGATCCCAGCTACCCTGCAGGCAGCAGACACGTCATCTGGACCTGGCCAGCACAGCCAGCAGGTGCGCCCACCAGGGGAGGAGGGGCAGGGACAGGGCCTGTCACCCACCCCTCAGTGAAGGGGTGGCTCAGTGCAGGATGCATGGCTTTCTCTACAGGTTGTAAAGTCAGTGAGAAGCAATGCAAGAGTTTGCTCTCTTGCGGTGCTTCATTCTCAATATATCTTCCCTTGTTACTCGGCTCAGGTTACTACACTTGGGCTTACTGCTGTGTTAAATCCTGGACCTTTCTGTCTAGGGAAATGTATGCTGTCTGGTGACCACCAGCACTTAATTACAACAGATAGGCTGGAGAGATATTTTCACATTAAGGCGTTTGTCTTCCAAAGTATGCTATGCTTCTATTTAAGCTATGTCCTGGGTTTGGCCGGCATTCAAAAGCTGATTTTTAAGAATGTAATACTCTAATTTTAATAAATTGGTGAATTGGTGTCATCAGTTGGCATCAACAGGTATCCTGGAGACTGATGATGATAGATTATATAATTCACATATATTATAGTCATAAAAATATATTTAACTAATTCAGTCACACCTATTCTGACTCACTGAAAGGTTTGAATAACATTTCTTCCTGCTTTCCACTCTTATTTTTCACTAACCAGGCTGAAACTTAATTTGCATGGTTAAGAAAATGTAAATTTTTATTAATGTATTTTTATTTCTATACTTTCCATATTTTGCAATGCTAAAACCTCCAGCACAATTTTATGGAGTGCTTTGGGCACTGAGACCACAGCAGTAAAATGTAGATTTTCACAATTATTTCTATACTCCAAAATGCAAAGGTTAATTCAAAATTGCCCATTTAATTACATATGTTTTGTAACACTGCATTTCGGTTTCCTATTTTCCATCATCATAGTAGTTATTAATTCTATCTTTATTTCTAGGAACAACCCAGAAAGAATGGAAACTTCACTAATGAAATTCATGCTGTTTTTAGAAATTTATTAATTTTTATTAATTGATCTATTAACTTCAACACGTCTGATCAGAAACTTGAAAAGTTGCACTATTCTAGAAGTCTCATGTGTTGCTTTCATAAGGAAATGATAAATGCTTAAGAAATACCTAGTCTTTTCTGCATTTCAAAAATATCTAGGGTCGAGCGTTTCCAGAAGAGAGAGAAACCTGCTCATTCATTGGGGATGGGGTTTTGGACGCTTGCATAAAATTCAGGTTTCTTGTCTGACTTCTGCAAAGCCTGACTTGAAGCCAGGTTTTCCAGTTGAAACCCAAGGGCTCTTTCTGCTCATCTGTTGATTGCTCTGTGTTGATAAAAGGTGTATTTTCACCAGAATTTCCATTCAAAACTTTTGAATCTCTTTTAAATCAAGAGGTGTCAAAACGGATATATTACTGAAAAGACCTGAATATGATGGATCAATTTAATCAATAAATCCATAGTCAAATCTAATAATGTATGTATGAAATATCAGGAAAAAAATTATTTTTTCCATCAGTTGAAAGGGAAGTTTCATAAAAACTTGTGCAGGCATTTAAACAAATAATCAATGTGGTTTTTTTAAAGCAAGAAGTTAATAATGCTTGACTGTTTTGTCAAATCTTTTACTTTAGAAATCTGTAAATAGGAAAGAACTTTAACTTGCAAATTTTTTGAAGACTGACTGTCTCTTACTCATATCCAAAGAGGAAAACTGGAGAAAATAGAATGTAAACCTGAAGAGTCACACAATTAAAAGGGAACCTGAAATCTTCTGTTATTTTTGTATGAGGAAGGCATTTGTAGACCCAGAACACAGCAAAAATAACCTCCAGCTGGTGTGGTTGCCTGAATTGCCATGCTGCAGGGAGGCTGAACAAATGTAGCCTGAGCTGAACATGGCTCCTCTCTCCCCCACCCTTGTATGACGATTCTCACTGCTGGGAGGTATGGAAAACTGTCCCCAAAAGGTGCCTAGTGGCAGTGAGCTACGTAACATCCAACAGCTTGTGCTGCTTTTGGACCATCCATTACACAGTGCTTTTTTTGACAGCTACTTTTCAAGGACTACTTGGAAGAAATAAGGTGATCCCAAGATATGAGTTGGAAGGGGGACATGCTGGGATCTAAGGTGAGATGGGAAGAGTACTTCTTAATGCACTAAGCAAAAACTATAATTTAAGCTCCTGATGGTCATAACTTGAATAAGGGTATTTGTCCTTATTGTTTTCTTTCTAATTCATTTCAGGTTGTTGTTTTGGTCTATTGTGTATCTCTTTGTGAATGCTAATGTTTGGGTGTTCCAACATTCCTGTATTCTCCAGCTTTAATCCTCAGCTATGTGCAGTAAGAGTAGAGGAGTGGAGCCTAAAAGACGAAATGAGGGTTTAGGGCAATAATGATATCAGGGGCTAAGTCATATTCTGTCTGCTGTTCGGTCCTGTTCCTTCAGCATTGGTACTTGTCCCCAGCAAAACATCTCCTGCTTGCACAGGGGTCAAATGCCTGGTGACCTGTTCAAACGAGATTGGCGTGCCCCTGCAAAAGTTGGCAACCTGCAACTTTTACTAGTCAGAAGTTTGGCAACTTCTAGTGAATTGGGGCTCGAATGTGTGTAATACAGGCACTCACAGTGAAGTTAGTAACAGTATTGATTCAAGCTATGGCATGGAGGATAATACAGGATCAAGCTGGAGAGTGTAAGTGTCTGGTAATTGCCTAACTTTACTGCCTAACTTTGTATGTGCTTTATGCAATGTTTAATTTTCAATGTAGGCAGGGCATGGTGTATGGAGAAGATTCTGTTTCTGTGGCACTTCTGCATTCCCTGTGGATATTAGTGAATGGTGTAGCTCATAAAACACTTGTGCATAAAAGAGGTTTGCTCTGTAAATTTACCACATTGTAACAAATTCTCTTTGGCTGCAGAAAATTTCCCAGGAAAGAGCGTGTCTGGAGACCAAAACATAAAGCATGTAAAAATGGTGATGCATATTGTGCCAAAAATCTAAAAATTTCATGGCTGATAAAACTTTAGTCTAATGATGAGAAAGACATTATCCCCAAAATACAGATGCCACTTCCCTGTCAGTACACAAGCAATCATTTTCATTGTCTTAAATTTAACAGCATATGTATTCCCATGTGTGAGAAAAGGGTCCTGGTTAATTTTTGTATGCAATAAAAGGACCTTTGGGCATATTTTACCTTAATGCTTTTTCCTTTGTTTGAGAAAAAGAGCTTTCAATCAGAAAAGGAAGAGATTAACTAAGACTGCAGCAGGGATGCTGGCCTGTTCAGTTAAGTGCACTGCTGATAATAGGTATACCAGATCATGAATAATAATAGTTGTTGCTTTGCTTCTAAAGTTAAAACTTTTAATCGGTCCGACATCCTCCTTTTGAGTCTTTCTGAGGAAAAAAGAGATACTTTAAAGAGCAGTGTGAGATTTCAAGATAGTATAAAGTTTTGAATGTATACTGAATATCTAAAAAAAATCGGCCTATTACACCAAATGATATTTAGTTAGCATCTGATTTCTGCTGCAAAATGCAAAAGCTGCTGCCTTTGGTAAAATAGTTGGTTTTGGAGCTGAACTAAATAACATATATGCCAGTTTACAGTAAAGAAGTTCTTCCTCATATGGAACTTCCTGTGCATCAGTTTCTGCCTGTTGCCTCTTGTCCTATTGCTCGGCACCTCTGAGAAGAGCCTGGATCCAGCCTCTTTGTACTCTCCCTAAATACTGACAGACATTGATGAGGTCTCCTCTCAGTCACCTCTTCTTGAGGCTGAACAGGCCCAGTTCCCTCAGCCTGTCCTCATAAGAGAGGTGCTCCAGTCCCTTGATCATCTTTGTTCCCCTCCACTGGACCGTCTCCAGGAGGTCCATGTATCTCTTCTCCTGAGGAGCCCAGAAGTGGACACAGCACTCCAGATGTGGCCTCATCAGGGCAGAGTTGAGGGGCAGGATCACTTCTCTCGACCTGCTTAAAAACCTTCTGGTTCTTCAGGTACCCCAGGATCCCATTGGCCTTCTTGGCCACAAGGGCTCTGCTGGCTCATGGACAGCTTGTTGTCCACCAGGACCCCCAGGTCCTTCTCCCCAGAGTTGCTTTCTTTTGTGTTCAGCCAGTGTGGAGAGGACTTCTTCAATCCCATGCCTCTCTTCCACCAAGCATTGTTGTGATGTTTGACTGATTCCAGATCTCTCCTTGGATAAACCCACTCCTGTTATTTCATGGAGTTTGATTATTATATTTACAATTCACCTCCTCAACAACATTAAACTCTGGCAAACCAGAATATGACTTTGAAACACAAGGGTTTGTTTTCTTTGGTGTTTTTTAAAACAAACCTGCAGTTACAATCCTTCCTTTGCTTTATTGAGCCACAGTCTTGCTCCTATCACAGTGTGCTGCTCCTGCAAGTTGGTGCTAAATTTTTATTCTATTTTAAGGTCTGCAAAACAGACATTTACCAACTCGCACAACGTACTCATGAAGTCAATGGTTAACTGAAATTATCCTTCGTAAGTAAATGAGATTTTTAAAGGCAAAGATTAAGGAATCTTTGCCAGGCCAGCTGTGATTTTCCAGTTGGACAGTAGCTCAGACCTGTTGACATCCAAGCTTCTACTTATGCCATCAGACTATGCTGCCTTCTGACTGAAGAAGATGTTTCCCAATTAGATGTAAATTATACGGTTTTATATATTATGTTTAATTAAAGAATGAGCAAATAGTTGTGACAACTGGCAAGATGGTTATTTTGTACCATCTCAGGCTCAGCTACAGCTACAAAAGGGGCATGCAATCAGCAGTTGTCTTTAAAAAGAGCAGTTAGAATAAAATGATTAGTTTAATCAATTTAGACCTATTTTCTTAAACAAATGGAACTCCTAGAATTGCTTGCTCTGTTCAGACTGGAGGAAGACTTTGTATGACAGAAAAGGAGAGGTTACAAGTACCATTCCTTAGTCTTGCAAAGAGGAAATTATTTAATGTGATTAACATTTCCTTTACATTTACAAAGGAAGTGTAGTTACCTGTGCTCAGGGACACTAATTTACTGATACAAGCGACATCACATAAAAAGCAGTATTATTTTTGAGCTTTAAAAAAGGTCTACATAGAAAGTATGCAAGACATTTCCCTTCCTGATTTACTTGTAGCTCATTAGGAACTTAAGGATCTATTTAGAACATATACTGGGATAGGAGGTTGGGAGGTCAGTTTAGCAGAAGCCACACAAAACTACTTAATCTCTTGATAAGAAGAGTTTTTTTCTGCATGCTTGTCATACAGCCATTTTTCACAGTGCATAAACAGTTGAACAGCATGTGAGTGACTCAGGGACTTGAAACGTGTTTCTGGAATTTGTTGAATCACACACTATAATCACTTAATCTGCTCCAGGTCAGTTAGGATTTTCTAGTGCATAAATACACAGGCAGAAAACTCATTCCAAGACAAGCTTAAAGCAAAGTATAAGTATGGCAGGTCCTATTAATTTCCTGTGAAAGCTATCCTTTATTTTTAAAATGCCATTTGTGTGTTTGGAGTATTTTTAAAGGAAAGATGTAATACCAGACTGCAAAGGCCTTCCATAAAGCCCAGTGAAGCTGGTAAGAATCTTTCCACTTAAGCACACAACATTTGGATTGGGTCATGCTAACAGTAAACTTCTACACACTTTCTCATGTGAATTTAGTTTCTCTCATTACATGTGAGACACTGTTGTATTTTAAAGCTTGCAGGTGTTAACACATTTTGACTCAGATTCTTATGCATGCAAAATACCTCACTGTTGCTCTTGAATCAAATTAGTTGTTTGATACATTAGCAATCTATTAAGTTCAAATTCTTTGAAATTTGTATAGAGTACCACTGTAGTCATATTCTTAATCAGCAATATGCGTATCCTTATCAGTGTGCTTTACATTACAATGATAGATATTGATTAAGATGTGCTTAATGGATTATCAGATATTATCTCCTGTGCAATTTCTAAAGAATTAAGTTCATAATTTTCTGCTCCGGGATCAAAGAAAATTTGATTCTCTCTAATAAGGTATGATTTATAACTGGAGTAGACAAATTATTAGTTTTCTCTAGTGTCTGAGGATTACATTTCTGAATACAATTTGGGCATATAGATCTAAAAGAATACAGGTAAGAAAAAAATCAGATGTTCATAGAAATTGTGGCATTTGGAATCAATAGAAACTTAATAATTCTAAGTACCTCTTATGCTAAAACATAAAAGCTTTAGAGATAGCATTACCCAGCACAGTGGTGTCTTGCCCAAGAAAGTGGAATGTAGCCCTGGCAGTCTATGGCTTAAATATTTCAAAACTCAGTTGAATGTGTTAAGTAAGTTACATAATGTATTAAAGTGTAACAGTCATACATGTTCATTTAATACATGAAAAAAAAAATTCAATTTCATTCATTTGCTTCTTGTTATTTAAAGATCTATGTAGTGGGTTCAGTTCGTAAACCGGGTGGAAACACCAATTAAGTGTAGAGGTTTGGTTCAAAATACCTATTACTTAACTTATTTACCTTCTGTGAGATAAGAATTAGGAGAAAGCAAAGCAGGCACAAAACTTAAAAGAATATAAAGAAGTTTATTAACAGACCTAAAAGAAAGAAAAAGTCAGACTAAACCTTCAGAACACTTCTCCTCCCCCCACCTTTTTCCTTTCTCCCACTGACAATGGAAAAAGACAACCCTTGAGATTTTCAGTCAGTTTACCACCTCTATAATAATCTTTTTTCAGTTCACTTAGGGAGAGGAGTTTCTCTTGCTCATGCTATGGAGACATCTCCACAAGAAGATCTCCTATGGCTTCAATGTCACAGCAAGACAGCCGCCTGGGCTGGTTCTCTGCTCACATGTGAGAGTCCCTTCCCTCGACTTACAGCTTTCCCCACAACTGCTTCTGAGGGTCCAATCTTGAGGTACTGGGGTACCATTTTAAGGATGAGCTGTTCAGAAACAAAGGTTCTCTTCACCTATCTCTGGGAGCATCTTCATCTCTAGGAACAGAGGTCTTCTCCTTCCCTGGGAGCAAGGGTCCTCCTCACTTTCATCTCTCTCTGTTCAAGCTTCTCATCAAATCACAGCTACTTCAACATCTGCTTGTTTCAGCACAGGTACTTTTGCTCACAAGTACAGTTTGAACGCTCCACACCCCATGCTTTTATGAAATTACAATGGGTACTCTGGTATATCATCACCACCATAGCTTTACAACAGAATTTCAGCTTCTAAGCATCTCCTCTTTCTCCTCCCTCAGGGTTTCAGCTCTTCCTTCTTCACTGACTTTGGTGTCTTTATGGTGTTGTCTTCACTTGCCTTCACCTTTGCTCTTCCTCGGACTTGGGAGAGGATTGATGTCTGCAGGCTTCATCTGTTCTGGAGAATCTTACAACACTAGAAGGGTTAATCTCACCCGGCCCCGCAGCTGGAATTCGCTTATCGCTGTTGGTCACATGGTCTTTGCCGGGCAGGGCAGGCCTCAGATGAATTTCGGCCGCACTGGGGGAGGACCGGCCTGGCCGAGCCGTGCCGCCGGGCCACCTGCACAGAGCAGGGCTGCGGGCGCCGGCCCGCACAGAGCAGGGCCACGGATGGAACAGGGCCACTCGGCTCCAGGGTGGCTGTCTCCTGCCCGGCCCGGCCCACACTGAGGGGGCTGTGCCAGGTGTCCAGCGAGCAGAAGCGACTGAGATCTCAGCCAAGCCGTGCCACAGCCAACCCGGCCGGGCTGCACCGAGCAGGGCCCGGCCCGGCCCGGCCCCGCCGGGCTGCGCGGACTCCCCAACGACCTGTCCGAAAGCCGGAAGCAAGAGAGCTTTCCTAGCCTCTGTTCGTTCTTAAATTTGGATTACAGAGGCGTGTCAAGCTTCTTAAGTGGCTTAAAAAGTTGCCAATATTCAAACTAGCCAGTTGATTGGTTCTGTCGGGTTATAGAGGAAGCTGTAAGCACCTCTTTGCAAGAGAATCACTTCCGTGGCTGGAGCCCTCTTTAACTAAAAATCCAAACTATGCTAAACCATGACAAGCTATTATTTGATGCAATTTTTCTCTTCATCTCTGACTTCAGAGTTAGCCCTGAACTGTTTTCTGAATTCAGTTTGCCCTGTGTTTTAGTGATGAGTAATCATGTCGCACATATGGCACAAGTTGAAAAAGAACCTAGACCTCCGGATACGGTATACTGATTATTGATAGGTCAATCCTAAACTTTTTCTCCTTCTTTTGGCAGTTTTCCTTATATTCCCCTGTGTAATGAAAGGTTCTTTGTACCTGAGACACCTGCTGTCTATATTTTAGGCCATAAATTAAGGCCTATAAATATAGTATCCTTTTATTCAATAAATACCATGCATTTTGTACTGAGCCCTATATGGTCCATTATGAAGTATATTCCTATTTATAATTCTTTAATGTAACAAAGTCAAAACAAATGTAGCAAATCAAAAATTATTAAAATGCTGGAACCAGCCAAAACACAGATTTTGGTTACAACATAACAATTGTCTCCCATTTGCACTTACGCTTCAAGGCAAAGTGCTGAAAGAAACCAGCAACTTGCTTTTAAAGAATGAGCTGCACATGCTAGAAGTTGAGTTGGGGTAACTGTTTTGAACTCATATTTTGAATGTGGTGATGCAAACTATTGCATTGTCTATGTCTGCCAGAAATGATGAATTAATGGATTTATTCAACTGATTCTTTAGCGATGAATAAATTTTACAATTTTCCTATTATGATGGAAAAAAATTGCTTTGTCCAGATCTATATATTCATCCTTATTTTGTTAGTTCATGTTTGTATTACAGCTTAACACTGAAAAAAAAATTTTCTTTGGAAATTGTGATTGCTCAAAACAATTGATTCAGTTCTAAACATTTGAAACAGTATACAAAACGACAGCTGCATTTGGGTAAATACATCAAATATACAGAAATATATAAAACTTAATCACATCATTTATAGTGAAGCTGTTAAGCTGCAAATTGCACTGAAGAACATGTTAACAATAAAGGAGTCACCTTAACAGTCTGCGCATTCTGTTCCTTTACCTTAGTCTGAAACTAATTCTGCATCAGCGTGAAATGAGTTGGATTTGGTTCACAACCAGCTCTTGAATATTATTTAGTTCTTACCAGAGCTATGTACAGAGCTGTGGAAGTGTCAGTCATAAATCATGTTTGCTAATGGACTTTCTAGGTAGAGAGATATTCTTCTTATATGGCCACAAGAAAAACTGAGGTTTAATCAGCTTGCTGAGTGAAACATGTACTGTATCTCTAGCAAATACTACTGAAAGCAAGGAAAAAAGTTGCAAATTTATATGAACCTCCCCCCCAAATTATAGTTTTTTCTTTAGAACCCAAAAGGGCTCTTTAACCTTGATGCAGAGGCCCTCAAGGATCTCAAGTGCTGCACCAAAGGTTTCATTCATTCATCTCTGAGGTAGAAAGCATAGCTAACTTCCCTTTTTTAGATATTCCTATCTGAGACTGTACAGTCTCATTATCAGTGAGGTGCTATAAAAGGAAATGTTTTGTGACCCCCAGAACAGTAATAGGGATAATAAAACCCTGAGAATCTCTCTCCCTAATTATTTTTTTTTTGTCTATTTTGGATCTGAAGTTAAAGCATCTGTAAGAACAAGCACTTTTGAGACTGATATTAAGAGTCAGGCTTTCCCATGCTCTCTCATTCTTGGTTGATTAGCAGATTAGTGTGCATGAGCAGGGAAAATATCCAGGCCTTGGAGATTTTTCTTATGGATAAATTATTTCAATCAGAACACTTTCTCTCTAGAGAACAGACTACAGAACAAAACAAAACAAACAAACAAACAAAAACCCCAACCCTTGAGAATTACCTCAGTTCTTGGGACATAATCCTTTACAAGCATGTTTGCAAAATAAAGAGAAACATTTTCAAAGAATTTGAATGAATGCATTTCAAGATCCCACTCCTTATCTTGAGCAAGGCCATGGCATAGCTATTTAGAAAACAGGCTCTGCTCATTAACTTATCATCTAGGAGCATCCAGCTTAGATCTAAAAAGACCGAAAAAAAAAATCCAAGAGTGCACTATGAATACCACATCTCGTTTCAGGAAAGCCACCAATACACAAAGAGATTAAATTCCTCAGTCAAGAGCTGACAAGCTGCCACTGGCAGATCTCAGCTCCCAAATCCTGCAAGTCTTACCTGGGTACTGGAGGAGATGGATTTTAATCTTGCAGAGTCTCAGCTGTTTTTGTAGAACTAAATGTTTGAAGAAGACCTCAGCAGTTTACCTGTTGGAGGTCTACATGCTTGAAGACCCCAAAACCTCAACAGTCTACATGCCTGAAGAGGACACAGTTTATCTCAGCTTCAGATCTCCTGGTATTGTGGCATGCTCACAACAGTGGAATAGCTCAAAAGTGCAGATTTTAGCAACATGGTTTTAACTATATTGTATTCCAGCTTTGATTCATAGTTGCAGATTCACAATTTAATTTAAATTGTCTTGGTTGTGGTTAAGAATTTTTTCAGTTGAGGGGTCATCCCTGATTAATTATGAACAAAACGCAAAACAAGTTAAAGTTTAGATACCTTTATTATATGATTTAAAAAAATAACCCTGAAAATTGACCTAAAATCAATTTTCTCTTTTGAATTACAGATACAGATAGTTAAGGTGGCTTCTAGCTACAGCTGGTAGATGATATTGCCTGTGCAGCCAAATGCCTCCCCATTTGGACCCTAAAACTGACATAGGCATAATGGGTAAAGTACAAACACCATTAATGTCATTTCAATTTTGTCATTAACTTTGCAGATTTAATATCTATGTCAAACTCTGGCTTGTGGATCAGTGACTAAAGGCAGAACAGTGAGGATACCTGAGCAGTTGTTTGTGACTCCCCTGCCTATCGCTGACCCAGTCAGTTTGGCTACATTTTGAAATATCACCAAATTCATCACAGGAGCAATTGTCAGAAGAGAGTCTGACTTGGGCCCACAGAAAATCACACTTTACTGAGCATTAAAGATGCATTACTAGTCATACTCACTTTGTGTGATTATTTTGGTATCAGTTATAGAGCTTCAACCATTTTCGGTGGTGTCAGTGAAACTGTGAAATAGCACAACTATGTCTGGCAGCAGACAGTGGGGAACAAAACAAGACAAAAAAATCCCAACAAAAGCTGCAAATAAAACCAGTGCACATTATGCAGAAATTGCCTTGGCATGCAGGTCATTGGTGATTTCATTTGTAAGTAATGTTTTGATTGTCACAGATTATATGTTGCTCTCATCCCCCTGACATTTGTTGTGCAGTGGGATTGATTTTTGTGCTCCAGTATGAAAAGGTCACTTTGATCAATGCAGTGTAATTGGCACTAAATTAGGATCATATCAGGTTATTTTGCTATTTAATGATGAAATATTAAAGAATAGCATGGGAAGATTGCAGGCACTAAAGTGCACTTTAAACCTGCTGTAATGATGTTTTATTTTGTGGGAAAAATGGAGAGAAAAACAACTAAAGTGCAGAAAATGACTGTGATGTATTGGAAGAGTGGCCTGGAATTACATATTTTCACTTGAAATAGACTGAAAGCCCCAGACACAAAACACCAAACCCAGCAGTCAGTCCTGAATACGTTATACACAGAGAGCCCTTCTTTAGAAGTTTTAATGATGCTCATTATGTACTAGTTACACGTGTTAAGTCTTTACAATCTGCATGTAATGACTGGGCAAAAGTAGATTGCTGAAGTTATGCACTTAGGCCATGATTCAGGGCAACACTTGAGACATGTTTGGCCACCACTAAACTCAAAAGTAAATAATTAGGCACACACTCAATGTACACCTCTGTGGGATAGTTATAAACACTTTATGTGGTTCCCAAACCACCATGGTACAAACATGTCAGGATTATTCAAAGGACAAACTTAAGGCATGCTTGTTTTTTAGAAAAGATGCTTTTGTAAGTACTTCTGCTACACTTTTTAAATCCAAAAGTTACTTGCTTGATCCCCTCCTTGTTTTAAGAAAACTCAGTATTACACTATCAGTATTTGTAGAACAGTCTCTGTAGTGTAAAGCCAAGGTTAACATCTTAACCTTTTAAGTTTGTACTCCAGCTAGATAATGTACTTAAGGAGAGCAGAGCTCCAATGAGATTTCCTGCAACATTGGCTGCCTTTAAAGAGTAATCTTTTGATTAAGATTTTCTAAAGAGTGGATGCAGAACATGGCAATGCTCTCAATGGTTCTCAATGTTAACAGTGAAACTCTCCAAGGTGGGTGATGAGAATTAGCTATCAACTGTCGTGTTCGGGCACCAGGCTTGATAGAACTTAAATGGGAATCTGAATGCTCAGCTCCCATTTAAATAAATAAATAAATACCCCATACAACAAATCACCAGTGAAAACCAAAAGCAAAGACAAAAACCTCAGCCAGTTTCAGTCAATTCTCACTGAATTCACTACTATTCTTTTCAAGTAAGTGCAGTAGACAGTGCCTTAGATGAATTGCCCATAAAAAAAAAAAAAAAAAAGGATATAATCTTTAAGAACATTGACTAAACTTGAATCTATTTCTTCAAGTATTTTTTAAAAATATAAGCACGTGCTGATGGATTCCACAAGCTCAGATGCTTCCTATTTAATGAGGATATATTTAGAACATGAGTTTTGTCAATATTTTTTCAAACTTTTCATCTAAATAATGATAAGCATCATAAGCAGTGTTAATAGTGTATGTTATTTTCTCCACTGTAAATACATGCTCTCTCCAATTACTCTGAAATGTTGCTGAACAAGAGGAGCGGCATAAGATTATGCTTTTAAATGCAGCTAATGTTGCAAGAAATTTGTTTGAAGCTTTGCTACCATTAAGTATGTTATCTAGCAGTGCCATGAACTTTAAATTGCTAAGATATTAACCTTGTAAATACCCTACAAATATCCTAAACTTATTAATATTGTGAAACAGTAGAATTGAAATTATATAAACCATGTAAGGTAACCCTGAATGACTTATTTAAATTTATGTACCAGGCAGTTTGGCCTAATCAATCCTTAGGACTTCACTTACTTCACACTGTTCTTAATAAGTTTTTGAACTACTGGGCACACTTTGGATTTAGTTTAAAATGTCTTTTAAAGTCTATTAAGACCCATGAGAAAAGGAAAACAGAATTTATTGGACTTCAGAGACTTTGTGTATGTATGAGTGATCCACTCAGAAGGAATACTGTTTATCCATGATATCCAGTATAGACTGTCACAATCTGAAGAAAATGATCAAGAAACATGTTGAGGGGCTGCAGGACCTGAGTGTGGGAGAGATGTGTAGGTGTAGGCAGAAGGAAAGTGTTCCAGAATACCCTGAAGTGGCGTATCCCACAGCCAAGGCCATGATACGCATTGATACTGTGTCACAGTGTATTTGATCTTCCACTGCCCATGAAAAATTTGCCTGTAGATAAAGAAGCTTGAATACAGAGGAAAGAAAATAAACATCTTTCCAGAATGAGCTGTATCCTATCCTATTTTCAGTACTATTTCCCTACTTCTTCAGTGGTTTTCACACACACACATAATAAAGGAAATTAATAAAAAGAATAAAAAAAATCCCTCCATAACATATATCATTAGGTTAAAAAGGGAGGTTATTCAGGAGTTCCTGCTATGATATTCTATCAGTGGAAAGAAAAAAGATTGATTCTGGATAGAACTCTCTGTGTAAAGATAGTAGAATTTTAACTGATTTCTCAAAGTTCTGTTCATCCTTTAAAAAATGTTACAATAACAATTTACCCCCTAGTATTTTTAAAATTATTTAAAATTAGTCTCTTTTATTAAAAAAAAGATTCACAACAAGGCAATTCTAAACAGTTTTCTTAAAGAAGTTACTGTAATTTAAGGACTGCAGTCCATAAGCCCTCCACGTGATTCAAATATAAAGAAAATGGGATCAGTGCAGTGATACCCGTAACATAGAAGTGACTGAAATCCAGAATTTGGGAAGAATGTAGCTTCAAGAGATGAATTTGTTTCTTGACTTTGCTCTGATAATTGAACTCTTTTCCTCAGGAAGACCTGATGCTTTGTTTCTGCCTCAGAGTTGAAAAGTGACTATTTCTGGTGTTGCTTGTAATCTAATCTCCCAGTTATTTTATCTCTTTGTCAAGAAATATACAAGAATGTCATGAAATAATTTTAGAAGTGGAATGAGAAGTGGCTTATGATAAGCCTTTCTGCTACAGTACTTTAAATATATATTTAAATTTTATAGAAATCAATACCTTAGATATAATTAAAATCATGGATGAATGAATTGAATTAATACTGTAAAACATGCAAATAAATGAAAGTTCAGTTGTCCAATTTTATTTCTTCAAACCAAAGTGAGTTAACATGTATGTCATATGAGATTCCTTAAATTATTTCATAAATAAAAATAATTTTTTTATAATTAAATATACGTGTTTAAATATCACCACATCTAAAACTTGTAATTGAAAATTTCAAGGTAGACAGATAAAACTCCACCACAAGAGGGCAGCAGGAATAAAAAAGGGCATGTAACAAGAGAAAAATGCACATTGAATAAGCAGTTTTGTAGCTACATGACTTTTACCCGTGGTGAACCCTCTGTTGATATTGAAAAGAGATTGTTTTACAAAGCTAAGGCTTACATACTGGCTACTCTACAGCTGTATATGAAACATCTTTGGATGACATACAACACCATTCAAAGTTCACAATGTTAGTGATGACGCAATTTATTTCAGCTCATAGTATGGAGTACCTGCATCTCTCTGCACTTTGTAAATCAATATATGCACGTGTTTCTGTTGCACATTTTTAGAGAGCTTGTGACTTAGCAGGGATTATTTGCCTTTTGACCTGTCATCAGGTGCCTTGGAGTATGAAAATCCCTTCACAAAATAGAAAAAAAAAGGAAATAATTTCAAGGTAGTGAGAACTCAGCTGGTTTCCTGCAGCTCCTGCTGTGCCCCCATTCAGTTGCTTGCAGTAGGCACACGGTGCCTGCCCACCAAGGCACTCTTACCTGAGCAGACTGAACCTCCCACGTGAGCCGGCAATTCGCTGTAATTTACGTACAGGTCTTTGGTCCCATTTGCTTCATGCAGGCGGCGTGCCTGGGGCTGAGCGATGAGCTATGATGTCACTTCTCCCGAGCTGGGCAGCACTTACTGCTCTGCCTTGCACGGGTCAGTGGGTGAGGAGTACGGGCAGGCAGCCGCATAGACATCCATCAAGGCAGCACGCTCATCCTCCATCTGCAGGGAATTCTGTGCTGCTCTCCCCTCCAGCCCTGGTGCAGCACATGTGGGCAGAGGAACAGCTGCTAGGCTGTGTCCAGAGTGGGAATATTAGATGCAAATCCAAGCATAGGCCACAGATCTCGCTGCAGCTCAGTGGTCACCCCTAAAAGGGCTTCAGGCAGCAGCAGGGACCCCCCAGAGAAACTGGTGAGCTGCAGATGTGGTCTTGGAGGGTGCTCTCATCATAGGTGGGCCCCATGATGAGCTGGGCAGTGAAGGAGCCACTGTGAGGAGCATGGGGAGGAGATGGGCAGTTGGGACACAGGGATCAGGGATAAGCACGTCTGATGATTGAAGAAGAAGCACAGGACCCACTAAAAGCACAGCTCTAAAGAAATTTAAGCTTCTGTGTTAGCAGGGTGCAGCATCAGCCAGTGCAGCAAACCTCCACACACACTTTTTGTCTTCTGACATTAATGCACAAACTCTTCCCCTTTTTGATTTTTGGGATTTTTGATTCCTCAACAGATACGGTACCATTCCTGCTCTCTTCAGTCCATCTGCAGTGGGACTACAGTTTTGACAGTAACTCAGGGCAGAGGAAGGTTGGACTGAAGGCATGGATATGTTTTTAACCAAGGGGCAAAATTAGATAACCCTCCATCCTTTGCTTTACCTGTCCTGGGCTTCTGAAGGTGTTTTGCACAGACATATAATGAGTCAAGGACAGAAAAAATTAACTACTGGACCAACAAATTCATTTCTTGTTAGTGTGGATAATTGCATCATATTATCATATCCCCAATTTTTATCATGTCTCACTGAACTTAACAATGCCAGAAACAGCTTATTTAAAAATGTAGAGCCAGACTCTGTTTTGGTTTTTTTTTTAGTGATGTGAACATTTGTAAGTTTTGGAGTTGTTGTTTGTTTTTTTTCTGTATACTTCGGCAGTACTGAGTTGTTACCTCTTGGTTTTGGCACTTTGGGCTAGCTCTCTATTGTAACTTCTGGGTTCAAGTAGGTAGCTCAGTTTGTTAAGACAAAGATTGGATTCCCAGGAAACGACTTGAAAAATATCTCTTTCACTCTTCATAAGGGATCTTATTACTACTCTCATAGATAAAATGAAAGGCTCTAACTCCATCTAATGTTCAAACTGCTGAGCACCCAGCATCTGTGTAATCTGCTTGCAAAATATGACAGCTTTGCTATGGTACAAATATTATACTCTTACTGTCACAGTTACACAACATAAAAACCATCTGAACAACACACACAATAAGATACAGCATAATATAATGCAGCACACATCCTTAATTGTCATTGTAGTGTTGTCTTTTTTATTGTTATTCTTAATATTGTTTTAAAGTTTTTGCTAACCAGTTCATTTCAATAAGTATAAGGATAAAAGACAGAAGTTCTTGTAAAACCACAGTGAAGTCAGCAGTGATGAAAAATAAGATTAATACTTCTGTCACAACTAGGATTTCCAGCTCGTTCTTAAGATTTCATCTGCTTTTCAAACAGATTAGTACTCACCAAAAGCTTTGCCAGCACTGTCTTGTGACATACCATAATTAATTTGAATGTTTGTGCCCTTTACATCAGCGTGTCTCAACTGAACACTGTAAAAAGAGAAACTGTACCTGTGTTTATGGGGAGAGCTCAGACCTGTAAGTGGACATGCTTGGGTACACACACGGCCTTTTCCTTTAAAGCCTACCTTCTTGTATTCAAACGCAAATTTGAAAATCTATGAGCCACGATAATATTAATTCCCAGTTTCTTTGACCCCTCATAAAACAAAAGAAGAATGAGTGTTTGGCTAAAAGGATTCTAATGATGCCTTTGGACTCTTATGTTCACGTAATGACTAGTAGAAAGATTTATATGCCCTGTATAGGTATAATTAGACACCCACAAACCCATTGACCCTGATGAGGTGAAGAGCTCTCCTGCTTTTTGTTTCAGCAGTTGAATCAATACTTGCACGTTTTACCACTGTGGAGTGAAATTGAGGAAATGAAAATCTGATAATTTTGCTCCCAGTGCAGTCTAGACAGAGGAGAGCAGTTTTAGTCTTTGACAGGAAGATCTATTTCCAGTTACTCAAAAGGCTAGTGTCAATTTTAAAACTTCTCTTATTATTGATTTTCAGTTTTGTTAAAAAGGATGTTTTATTAGAAATATTAGTCCCAGTTACAACGTAAGCTTATGTCTGTTTCACAGGTTGATGAAATCATGGTTTAATTTTAGTCTGAATCACAGGATACTTCTGCCTGGTGACTTTTGTAGCAAAATATGTAGTCTGAAGAAGTTAATTTCATTGTGTCTTCTAAATCTACATAAGTCAGAACAGAACTCCATATGCAATGGTGCAGGTTCATCTAGGAAATTCAGTGTATATGAAGAAACAACATGGCTAAAATATGTAGAATAAATATAGTTTGACAAAATTGTAATATAAGTGAAGGATTGTATTTATTTCGAATGTGTTGCTTTTTGTGGGGTTTTTCGTGTGTTTTGTTTTTAATAAAAGAAATAATTACTCATAAGTGTAAAAAATGCAAGAATATTAAATGGAAATCCTTTAGGTTGGACCTGGAGGCATAAGGCAATGATATTAAACTACAAAGCAAAGTGGTAATACATACCTGTAATTTTGGAAGAAGTATCAGAAAACTGATGTTAACTTTTTGTTTACCGTGGTAAACAGTTGCAATTCAGTATAATGCATTATGTATGGCTATTGCCATTGATTTTTTTTTATCATATCAATAGACTCCACTGATTTTAATGTTCTATCACCTGGCTTTTACCTGTAGTGTCACATTGTCTTATGTGCTGATTTTTTGTAGAAGTTCATAATGTGTTGAAAACACACATAATCATAAGAGATCTGAATAAATTTCAGCAGAGTCAAAAATCCTCAAGACCCCTTAAAGACAAAATAGAAGTAATTTTATATGTACAGACTAAGAAGCTTAGGATTAGAATAGCACAGATGGTTCAAGTATTAACCAGAAATTACTTTTTGCACACACACAAAAATGTGTCAATAAGTAAGCTACTATAGAAATAAATAAACCACTTTTCTAATTCATTAAGAGAACAGGAGTCCGTTCTAGGGGTGCATCACATGCCTTGTTTTAATGCTCTGCCTTGTGCAAGGACAAATTAAGGTATAATACTTTGATATATAATCAGTTCTGAAGGCTTTGAATTACATTGGTATCTCTTTCCGCTCGCCATTTGGCAATGCTTATTGCCTTCCCCAAAACAGTTCACACTGGAAGTAATCTCCAATGTTTGGGGGTTTTTTTGTCTGTGCCTATATTGTGTTCCTGAGAGAGACACAGCTCCTGGGGATGAAGAAATTGATATTAAATATGCATATCAGGACACACAGGTTTTTTTAACAGCTGTGTCTCCTGCCAATGCAATTTTATTAAGCACAAATTAATGAAGCCTTAGGACTCTCAGTCCTTACTCGCACTGGGCTAGTAAAAGTAAAATTCTGATTTAATAAATCCTTCAAATAAGGAAGTAACCAACCCCAACCCACCCCCAACCCTACAACTCATTACTTATGCAATCAAAGTTGAGCTTCCTGCATGGATTGCACAGTTCTTCATTTGGCTGTACTTGAAATTAAAAGTACTGGTATGACATTTTTTGAAGCATGTGTTGAGTCACAAGGTGCTGTGAATTTTGTTAATTGGAAAGTCTGAATTCGTCTCCTTCAATCACAAATAATTATTTACCTGATATGGAATATTGTCTCACAGAGCCCCAAGGTCACACAAGATCTAAGATACTTATTATTCAGGTACTCATGGGAGTTGCCTTAGATTATCTAATTTTTTGCCTTTACAATACAGTATGTGATTATTTGAAAGGATTTGAAAATCATGACAAAATTATATTAAGCACAGTAGCACTGAACCTTTTAAGAGTGTCTATGAGGTGCATCTTTAAAAGGGCTAGTTTAGACCAGATAGGGAATGATTACTTCACCTAGATGCTAAATATGCTGCGTAATTGCAAATTACTCATCAGTTGTTTGTTATGATTTTTTTACTCCTTTTTCAAGCTAACTCAATAAAACTAATGTGGAGGGGGGTTGTTTGTTTTGTTTGTTTTTTTTTTAATGCGATTTTTTTGTTTGTTTACATTTGGTGTTTTGGTGGGGTTTGTTTGTTTCTTTGTTTTTATTGTTGGTTAGGTTTTGTGGGGGAGTTAGGGATTTTTTTTTTAATAAACTAAAAATGGTGTAGATTGTCCCTAACAGTAAGGAATTGTACTTTTCTCCTCTCTGCTTTCAGTCACTCAAGATATAAACTCTTCAGTAGGTAAATTAAAACCCTAAGTTCCCTCTTTTTTTTTTTGTAAATTTTACATGCTCTTTAAAAAAAACAACGTATAAACAGCAAGCAAACACCAAAAAGTGATGTTATACTTTGCCAGAGTAAACATGGCTTTTGCTCAATATTTAGAGTTCAAGGCAGATGGCTTTTTTTTTTCCTTCTGTAAGAATTATTAGGTATAGTTTTATCCCAGAGTATCATTGCAATACATAAAATCATCTTTTTCCCATATGTGTGTTAATACTGAGGAAAAAAATCTAAAAATATGAAGGGAAAGTTGCATGTAGCTTAAAGGAATAGTTGAAAGTCTATTGCTAAGAAGATTATTTGCTAATGAAAAATTTTTCTTTGAGTAACCTCTTATTTTTCCGTGTTTACGAAGCAAAATGTAACAGTGTGTAGCTAGTGACTTTTAGATCAAGATTAAGGAAAACAAGATGAAAAACAGGAGCAAAATATCTGTGAAGTGGAACAGCACAATGGGATGTGAACACCTGCCCGTTCGCAGGCTAGCTGGGCTCTGACAGTGACACGGTTTCTCTGCCTTGCATAAGAGCTCTTCATATTAAACCAGGAGCTACAAACAGCAAGCAGTCCCTCGTGTGGATCTCTCATCCTGCAAATTGGTTTAAGAGCTACATGTTGTCACTTGCCTATGCAGTTTAAGGAAGAGCAATGCAGCATAATTAAAGAGGAATAAGACCGGAAGTCCTCCTAGCTGTTGCTACTGGTTTTGTACTGAGACCAGTTAGCTAATACCAATTTCTGTGCTTGAAGTACAAAACTTAAACTCCTCCTCAGGCTTGTCCACAAAGGATGGATTTAGGCACTGTCAGTGTCTTTAGAATTACTGCATTCTTCACACCCATGACCCCTTTCTTTTGTTAAGTAGAGTACTAGGAAAAAAAAGATCAAATTGTATGGTTTACACCCTCTCTAATAATTCACCTGAAAGAGTAAGTGAAATTTTTGTGTTTTCAGAACCATGATTCATACCTGAATTTTTTAGAATGCTCTTCTTTGAAAACAAATTGTAGTACAACCTTCATGTTCAGATAAGCTGTCCCTCTTTTTGTTGCTCATTCTTGAACTGGGTGTATAATCGAAGAGACTGCCTAATCTTGGCAGAACTTTCTTTGAATAAAGTGAGATAATGTGGATGCTGAATTAGAGGGAGAGCAAAAAAATGTGCAAAAAAAAAATATGAGGAATGGGAGCAAAAAAATGTGCAAAAAAATGTGCAAAAAAAATTATGAGGAATGGGAGAATCTGGCCTAAACTTACTCTCATGCTTTACACAAACACACAACTTTAGAGAACAATTCCTATTTCTCAATTAATTCCTAAATGTAGTCCCTATGCAGCAACCTATGAGAGTCTAAATGCCATGAGTATGTGTCCTCAGCACCCTTGCTCTCAGACAGCTCATGAGTTTCTGTACAGAGTGGGTTCCATTTAGTGGATTATATTGGTCAAAACTATTCAAAGCATGACAAAGGGCAAAGGCTCAACTGTTTTGTAAATAACATATTATAAACAAATGTTAATAATGCAACTGAACATCATTCATTACAGCTCTAGATGGACGATGGAAGGAGTAATTCACATCTTTAAAAGTCCATAATTACATAATTATACAATATTCTGTAATTGCAAATTCATGTAAATATAGAATTGAAAATTTAAAAAAATGTGTTGCATCAGAAATTGGATAATAGGGATTTTACTGTTGAAGTGAACTAACCATCTCAGATGAAAGCTTGTGCATTCATGTACATGAGTCCCAGTTCTCCATTAGAAAAAACATTTGCTGCTTGTAATCCTTGAAAATTATAAAGCAAAAACATAACTTTGAATTAGAGTTAAGTAAATGGCATTTTTGTTTAATTTTTCAGTGGAAGCAAAATTTACTGCCTTGGAATAAAAAATGGCTTTCAAGCAGACAAAAAGGTTACGTTGAAAACAAGCTTTATCCTCCATAACTGATTAAGAAATCAGTGAATATTTTTTATTTGAAATTAGCCCTTTTTCTACAGTAAAGTGGATTAACACTTCCTGAACTTTCCTTAAAACTAGGGGAAAGGCAGCAGGAGGATAGGAGTAGGTTAGTCTAGTGCAGCATAGTTGATAAACCATTCCATCATATCCATAAGTTAATAAGCCTGATGGACCGAGGTCTAAAGATGTAAGTGATAGAATACTAATTTAAACTGAGTTTGTCTCCCACTGAGAATTCTCAATGGAACTTGGGCTTTAAGGCTGAAATTTCATCACCATGAGATTTGGGATACACTGTGGTGGTGCATCATGTAAACTTCCTTATGAGAAAATGTCTTTATACCTACAATCAGTGTTTGTATTGATAGACAAAGTTAAATCCAGCAGACTTTTTAAAAATAACGCTGAGTTGAAATCAACACACAACGATGGAAATCATTTACTCTTTATGTAAAATGTAGGTAGTAATTTCTATGCCATGGAGGATTCTAAACGTTGGGTTTTGCCTACCTCTCACAGGCTAAACAACACATACACATGTTTTTTCAAATAGTTACTGGAAAGGATTTCTTTATTCTTTCAGTCAGGAACAAACACCCACACATGTGTGAATGAACATACACACACAGTTGTGTTTGGGGCACACACACACTCATTTAGGGCAAGCACTTAGGAAGTTGTCTTGAGCTCTTTTGAATCATTTGTTTTTTCTGTATTGTTCTTGTTGAGTGATCCAGTGATAGCACAACTACATTTTCTGTCACCTCAACAGCCAAAGGCTTTAATGGTATTACTAATTTTGAAAATACAAGGGACAATTCCTACATTGAGATCTACAGCCCTTTCCAGGATTCGTAATGAATTAGTAGCACTGGTCCAGATGTGAAGAAAGGAAATAAGAGTTCTTTAACAGCAAGCTTTATCCCCTGATTTTGTTATCCACATCATTAAGAACTTCGTTGCTTTGCTTAAAAAAGAAATCTTAAAAAAAAATTGCTTTCAACAAGATTTATCATATTAAAATACAAAGAACACAATTTGTTAGTTCGGTCTGGACAAACAATAAACAAACTGCAGTCCCTGACACCTTTTTAATTATGAAAACAGCTCAGCTATGTTATCAATCCATCTTCCTGTCCTATTTCCTGCTTACATTTCTATCTTTGTACTTTTCTCCCTCCTAACATTGTGGTACTCTTAAAGGTTAAGAAGAAATACCTGTCACTCCTTCTTCTATGGAGTATATACATGGGATAAAATTTTAATTAGAGAATGCTGAGTCCAACAGTTGAATTCTGCACTAAGTACTGAAAGTAACAGGATTAGAATGCTTATTTTTTACAGTAGGAAATGTGGAGTCTGTTCCACAGAACTACAGTGTTGGGTTTTTTTCTTCCAAGCTCTGCCTTCTAGTGCAGTCTTTTTTCATTGTTTGACCAACTGTTTATGCTGTCAGAGGTACTGGCCAAAAGCAAGAACGTGATTTCTCATGTCAATTTGTCAATTTAACATAGAACACAAAGTGCTACAGAGGTCTTGATATGGGCTATATGGTTCTAAGTAAAACTGAAGCACAGTGTTCATAACTATGCCTTAATTGGTAGGTCATCTAAATTTGTACATACAGCTGAAGCCTTTTCAGAACATAAGATTTAATTCCCAGATATAAAAGGTTGCAACAAAGATTTCTGATTGATTAAAAGGTGTTTTTTTAAAAATCTTTTGAATGAGGAATTTCCTTTTCAGAGCTTGCTTATTCTTACTTTTACAGCTGGAGAGTTGTTCATCCTCCAGTTCACTTGGCATCTTTTGGTTAGATAGCAGGGTCAGTGGAATATGTCTGTACCATGCGAATTGGAAGATCTGTTTAGATTTGACTCCGGACTTCCTTTTACTTGATACTTGTTGCCTCCATTGTTTCCCTGTGGGGAATGCAGACATTAGAAGAACAGACTTAAGGATGGAGGTGCTTACCACAACAATTTTAATATAGCAGGTTTGGATTTATTTTCAGCAAGTGGCTCTTGTGGAAGTAAAAAATCATTTATTTGAAGCTAAAATTAGCAGGATAAAATGGTCCAATGGAATTAAAAAGAACATGTCTCTTCTGGTCAATCAGGTACAGAAAGTAGGTGTCATCTTTACGCCTAGCCTAACAAAGACTCAACAGTGACAAACAGTAATTTACACCACAATTAATGATGAGTAATTCCTTTAGAACAATACAAACTGGGTCCATTCCAGGTTCTAGAAAAAATTACTTTGGTATAAAATGGGAGACTTTGAATATTATCTTACAAGGGTACATAAAACATGAATTAATGAATGGATAGAAGGCAAAGTATTCTTAATTGTAGTCAGCAATAAAATATTCACATAAATAGCTAGGAAGGTGTACAAGTTTGGGAGGGACAATGTCAGTAGTGGACTATCATTGAAATTAGCTCAGCTGGTTAGAGCATGGTGCTAATAACACCAAGGTTGTGGTTTTCATCCCCACATGGGCCAATTACTTAAGAGTTGGACTCGATGATCCTTGTGGGTCTCTTCCAATGGAGAATATTCTGTGTTTATATCCTGTGAACTCTCCCCTGTCTTTAATATTACTGAGACACAGTGGTTGCTGATAACAAATCAAGATACAGTCAATACATTAATTTTATAGCTGAAATGTAGATCTGAGTCAAACAGCAGTGGTTCTACTACCATAATAAAAGAACTGCTGCTAGCCATTGACATATGCTGGCTTTGAGTATTTCCTGCTATTTGTCAGTCAAAACAAACGTTATATATTTTGATCAACTGGGTTTAAAGTAACATATCAGTAAAAGCTAAATCTGAATCAAAACAAAGATTTACTAATTGAGACCAGATTTTTCAAATTGAATCCATTACTGTGGATTGCTCTGTGTTCTATTCTCATAAACTACACTGCCTTCAAAAAAGAGATATATGGGATCAGTACACAGGTCTGAAGTTAGCATGATCAAGAGGAAGACAAGCATTTGCTCTATTTTATAGTCCTTATTTAACAGGGGGTGATATCTGAAGAATGAGAGAGCATAAGAAATATCAGGGGACTGCTCTACTGGCTCATAGTGCCTGTGAACAGGTAACTACCTCTTTCTCCACACATCTGATGAGGAATCACCTGCAATTCTCTCCCTCTTACTCCCTTTCCTAGTTTTGCTAGGTTTGTAGAGAATTAGGACAAAAGCAATAATGTGAAATAGATTTTTTTTCATAAATAGATAGGTGCATGTGTGTGTTCACATCTATGTACCTATAAAATCCTACACAAACACATGGATTCTCACAAGAGAAATGAGATAGAATTAAGACAAAGGGAAATTTGAGTTTAAGGAGGGAAAACCAATTTTTGTTAGACTTAAGTTTTAAAAATTGTGCTTCAGAGTGTCATAATTTTCTCAGGAAAGTGAGGGGAGTCTTTTATATTGGGACATTGTCAAGTGAGATGGATAGAACCTGCTGGTTACATACTTGGAGTAATGACTTGACAAAGAGAATACTTTTCACTAACCTTTTTTATTATTTTAATGTATCATGAATTTTCCTCAGAAAATATCTTGTATTGAACATAGTTCTTGCAGTCTTACCAGCAAGAGTCACGACATGAAGATTCTTTGCATTGTTTAAGCAGTCTGAAGTGAATCCCTCTGTGATAAGTATATCTCGTTCTTCCAATGACTAGCATTTTCTTGTGCTGAAAGTAAGCAATGTAGAAACTCAGGCTAGGCAGATCTATCTACCCTTTCATTGTCTAATAATCAAGTTCACCCTATTTCAGATAATTGCAAGAGAATTTGATCATGAATGTATTTGAAGAATTTAACTACAGGTGTCTAAAATTTAAACAAATCCTATAGATATGCCTTATATAGTATGTGCTAAATAGGAACTTAGAATACCTTTCCAATACAGAATTTGTTAATTTTTCTTTCTCCTGTATGAGGAATATTATTAACCCTCTGCACCTGTGTGTATTCCCAATACTGAAAAACTGCAGATTTATGAAGAGATTGTTTCTTTCTAGGAAGTTACTGTATGTCTTATCCCAGGCAGAAACTCCAGGAGGAGAATTTACACCCCAGAGGAGGTAGCTTCCTTTTTCAGTCTGGCAAAGGTCTGAAGAATACATTGCAATTTTAGCTGCAACACCACTCTAGAAATCTATCAGCAATCTCTAGGAATTAAACACTGGTGGTAGGAAGTAGCTATAAATGCTTTTCAATTTGTCAGTTATTCTTGGTAGATGTATGTTCTCTTTTTATAAAGAAAATATCTGAAATGCAAATTACTTTGTTATGTAACTATTGTGTCAACTTTGTAACATAAGAAATAACAGATATCCATATATTAATCTGCAGCATGTTGAAGGGAGAAGAAAATAATTTCTTTCACTGTCTCTTAAGAAAATTAATTGTGTCTAATGATTCATAAATCACTATTTATAACTCAGTATAAACAGTTTCCCCATTTTACAGTTTTTTCAGATAAGCTTTTCATTGAAAGGAAAATGAAAATGTTCAATGAAAATGGAAAGTTCAATGAAAACACTACACTTCAAAATATAATAGTGAGGCTAAACTTCTAGGAAGCTTTCTTTGAAAATATACCACTCAGGATGGTTTAGTGGATGCTGTGATAAAGCTAAAATACATCCTTTTAAATATGTGTTGAAGGGCATGTGCTAAAGAACAGAAAAAAATGAGATACTATTCTTGTCTAAGGCTATTTTTACACTATGGTATTTTTGTCTAAGAAAATATCTTCTTAAAATGCAGCCTAAAATACAACTTTTTATTTCTTTTTGTTTGCAGATTGTTTTTTTAATCTGTTAAGCTTACTTTTAAATACTTATGTGTGACATTAATGGCCCTGGAAATG